>NC_069007.1:6501832-6502706 GCF_001194135.2 Octopus bimaculoides
TGTGTATATATATATATATATATATATATATATATATATATACATGTATATATATGTGTGTGAGTGTGTATATGTTTGTATGTATGTCGTCGTCCAGTTTTATTTCAGGATTTCTTGCCACTAGAGAAAGAGCCGGTTTCTTCCCTAGATCCAAGGCTCCTTCACTGGAATTTCCATATTAACAACAGTGTATGTATGCATGTATGTATGTATAAGTGCAATTCGTATGTTTTGTTTTATGTATATGTATGAGCAATACCAACCTGCCAACTGGCTAAACCTTACCAGTTACTGGCATTCTTTTGTGAAATCATGAATATCAATCCCTTATGCTGACACACCCAGAAAACACAATTATAAAGGTTAAAACGCTAGACGGAGCTATAGGATTTCAACTTCACATTCTCAAAACAAAAGGTAAATATCCTGTTAAAGTCTAAATAAAATCCAACAATAGCCAAGCCAAGTTACAGATCTGCTGTCTAACAACAATACTACATTCATTTGTGAATACCAATGACCTGAAGATGACAGATAAAAATACTCACCTAGTTACAAAACTTTACATGGATGAATACATTCTAACAATTAAGACATTTTTGTATTTAAACAGTAACATTTTTCCATACCAACTGGCCACCACAACCTTACTATTCAGCACAATTATCATTCAACAGAACTCGGATTACTCTGGATATTTTTTTAACTTAACAGAGACTATAAAAAGCCAAATTGAACTTAAATGAATTATAATCTGGTGATTGTTTAGTTGCCGGAAATTTCGAAGTCACTGTCAATACTATTCTTGTTAAAGAATAATGCACACACACCAACACACACGCACAAATATGTATGTATATATATATATATATAT
>NC_069007.1:6505219-6507407 GCF_001194135.2 Octopus bimaculoides
TTATTTTATTTTATTTTATATTGTATATTGTATATCATATTATATATTGTATATTCCATATTCTATACCCCACATTAGTTCTGCAGGAATATAAATAAAACATAAAAAACAGACAGTGTTGGAACTCTTTTAAGCAAAATATTATATATTATATATATTATATATTCTTTTACTCTTTTACTTGTTTCAGTCATTTGACTGTGGCCATGCTGGAGCACCGCCTTTAGTCGAGAAAATCGACCCCAGGACTTATTCTTTGGATGCCTAGTACTTATTCTATCGGTCTATTTTGCCGAACCGCTAAGTTACGGGGACGTAAACACACCAGCATCGGTTGTCAAGCGATGGTGGGGGGACAAACACAGACACACAAACATACACACACACATACATACATATATATATACATATATACACGACGGGCTTCTTTCAGTTTTCGTCTACCAAATCCACTCACAAGGATTTTTTAAGATATTTTAAATACATTATAGTATAGGTGGCTCGCTTGCAATTAAAAAACAAAAATGAATTAATAAATGAAGGGTGCAAAATTGCACTAGCGGTGACAGGATGCATCGTTGTCGTGAAGAATTCAATTATCTGTGATCTACAGATCCGGTCACTTTCGTGGAATATCCTTGTTCAAATGCTTCAAAACATCGCAGTAGAATTCTCTACTAACGGTCTGGCATTGGGGAATGAATTCTCGATGCCCAGTACCGCGGTAATCGAAAAAAGACGATGAGCCTTCTTCGTTCATGGTGATGAAGGCCTCTTCCATTGTGAGGACTGCTGCTTCATCTTAGGGTCGTACCCGTAGACCCACCTCTCGTCACGGAATGATCCTTGACACGAAGGATGGGTCATAGGTGGCACGATGATGGAGATCTTGACAGACTTCGACTTGATGTTCTTTCTGCTCAGTGTTCAGCAGGTGGGGGTCAAACTTGGCAGAGACATGCTGCATGTTCAATTCAGACATTAGAGTTGGCTGCACGGACCCATATGACAAAGCGACAACATTAGCAATGTCGGTGATTGATGATCCTCATTCACAAACTGATGAATTTTCTCCACATCTCTAGGAGCGATGCTTGCGGCAAGTCTTCCAGATCACTCGTTGTCTTCCAGTAACATCCTTCTGCTTTTGATGCACCCATGCCACTTGAAATATTCCTTACGACCCATTGCCACGTCGTCGTTAGCTTGTCGAAACATTCTCAATGTTTCTATAGCAGACTTCCCAAGTTTAATGCAAAATTTCACGTTGGCTTTTTGTTCCAACTTCCAAATCGCAGACTACAACATACAGGTCATTACAAAAACGCAAATTTCACAACTTACGAAGTAAACACAGTGGTGTCACTCAGCACATTGCCTCATGAAGGTATCTGCTAGCTCTCATTGTGCACACAACTGTGTGCTGCCATCTATTGGCACGCTACAGAACTAGTCCGGGAACTTTTTGATACCACCTCGTATGTGTTAACATCAAACGGCAACATTAAATGCTAACCCTTAGCTCTTACCTTAGACTGTAACTCAAAATTCTAAGCCTAATCTTATCACGAAAACCTAAACCCTTATGCTAATCCTAACCCTAATCCTAAATGCTAACCTGAAGCTGCCAAAGCTAGCTCTATTTTGTGTAGAATCACAATCTTCTGTGTTTAAAGCAGATATTTCTAGAAAAATATCTTTAAAATGAAAAAGTTATTTCTAAGTATGAACTTTAAAATTAAGTGGGGTTAGAAAAAAATACAAACAATTGTAATTTTTAAAAGAATTTTGTTGCGGAATTGTAATCTCTGCTGCTTAAAGCATGGATATTCGACAAAATATGTGTGTGCATATATACATATATATAATTAATTTCTCCCCCCCCACCTCCCTGGAAATTTTTCAGTAAAAGAATTTTCGTATTCCTACGATTTACATATGGGAGATTGTGAATATGTAATCACCCCCCCTATGACCTAGAATAAGCAGGGAATAAAAAATGGCTCTGTAGAGATGAGCCTGAAATAAGTGTATTGTTTGTATTTTTCTCTCTCTTCGAAACGTCAGTACTTTCCCATCCTCACTCTCCCTTAAAAAAGTCTAAAAATCATAAGTGAAGTGTAATAAAGATGAAATTGGATTCTGTTAATATTTTTGCATATTCGGAATTTCTGTTAAAGGTAGGAAT
>NC_069007.1:6511953-6527372 GCF_001194135.2 Octopus bimaculoides
GGCGAACCCTGCTGTACTCTTCCACCACAACTTTCTCTCACTCTTACTTCCTGTTTCTGTTGTGCCTGTAATTCAAAGGGTCAGCCTTGTCACACTGTGTCACGCTGAATCTCCCCGAGAACTACGTTAAGGGTACACGTGTCTGTGGAGTGCTCAGCCACTTGAAGGCTGTTCCGTTGATCGAATCAACTGCAACCCTTGACGTCGTAAGCGACGGAGTGCCAACAACAACTTACAGTTCATGATGCTACTGAAACGTGTAAGGGAAATAACTCTTTAGTAACCGAATATGTAAGGGAGAGCACTCTAAATGTTTTTTTGTTTTTTTTTTAATCTATATATTAAACTTTAAAACTATGTTACTATAAGTTCATCTACAATAGCCATAAGGCCTGAAATTTTGCGGGAGAGGGCTAATCGATTTCACCAATTTCGAAAGGGTGAAAGACAAAGTCGATCTCCACGGAATTTGAGCTCAGAACATAAAAGCAGACGGTATACCACTAAGCATTGTGTCTTGTGGGCCAACGATTTTGCCAGCTAGCAGCGTTACCAATACTGCTAATAATTGTTTCAGCTATAGGCAGAAGAGATGAAATTTTGCGAGCGGAGTCATGTCAATTATACTGATCCCATACTCAACTGGTACCTATTTTACTGACCCCGAAAGGATGAAAGGTAACATCAGCCTCAGCGGAATTTTAACTCAGAGCAGAATTCTAATATAAGCTCTCCAAATAACCCCTTATAACTTACTTTCTCTCTCTCTTTTACTCTTTTATTTGTTTCAGTGATTTGACAGCGGCCATGCTGGAGCACGGCCTTTAGTCGAGCAAATCGACCCCGGGACTTATTCTTTGTAAGCCTAGTACTTATTCTATCGGTCTCTTTTGCCAAACCGCTAAGTTACGGGGACGTAAACACACCAGCATCGGTTGTCAAGCAATGCTAGGGGGACAAACACAGACACACAAATACACACACATATACATATATATATATATATATATACATATATACGAAAGGCTTCTTTCAGTTTCCGTCTACCAAATCCACTCACAAGGCTTTGGTCGGCCCGAGGCTATAGCAGAAGACACTTGCCCAAGGTGCCACGCAGTGGGACTGAATCCGGAACCATGTGGTTGGTAAGCAAGCTACTTAACACACAGCCACTCCTGCGCCTGGAATTTTCAGAAAAGTGTTTCGAATTTGTGTTGTATACACAAGAATTCATACGATTATACTAAAAAAGAATTTTTTTTTTAATTTCTAACTCCCTTTCCCAATAAATCTTTAAATATTTTCAATCTTTTTCAATTTTTTTTATTTTAAATCTGAGTTTAAAATAAAGACAGTTTGAAGTTTTTGCTTAAATCCCAGCAATGGACCACCATTGGGTGCTTCACCGTTCCATGTAATGTGCTTATGGGGAGAAAAATATTGAAAAACATCGATATATGTCAGAGTGACCAAGAAACAAGGAAGGTATCACATAGTCGTGAGATGTGCTAAAAATTACAACTAAATCCCCCTTAAATATCACACCCACAATTCTTTTTTTTCTTTTTTTTGCATAATCGTATGAATTCCCACGTGTAAAAAACAAATTCGAAAAGCTTTTTGTGAAAATTCAAAAAAAGTTAAAATATTAGGAGTGTTTATATCATCATCATCATCGTCGTCGTCATCATCATTATTATCATTATCGTCATTTAACGTCCGCTTTCCATGCTGGCATGGGTTGGACAGTTTGAAGTCAGTGCATGTGCAGATTTGTATGTTTCGTTTTATGTGCGTATTCTCATACATATAGATGCCTCTTTAGACATGTGCATATATAATTAAATGATAAACTTTTGGAATGTTTTACAGATTTTGACAGTTCCATTAATGGTTTGTATGTCATCTTTCTTTCTGGTTTTGAGAAGTTTAGTTTCTCAAGATTGGTGCCAAGGCAGTTTGTTACATACCCTAACTTGTAATCCAGGTATGTAAGTATGGACGGATAGATGGATGGATGTCTGAATGAATGGATGGATGAATGGATGGGTGGATGAATGGGTGAATGGATGGATGGATGGATGGATGCCTAAATGGCAATGATCATGATAGTATCAATGATGAATTTTGTGATGATGATGACAATATTGATGATGACAATGCTGATGATGATGTTAAAAATTCTAATTACTTTCCTTATGATCTCAGTTCTCCAGCTAACTGTAGACAAGTCACTGAAAAGGTTTAATAAGATAGAAACATGTTTGAACTATTGGCCATACTACAGAAGATAAAAGCATGCATTCAGCCCCTACCATTCTCTCTAGCTGACTAAACAATGAAATAAATCATTAAAAAAACTTAGAAAGGATAGAAACATAGATATGAATGACAAATGAGTATCTAATTTATTTATTCAATTAAAATATCATTTTAGTTTATCATCAAATAGTAAACACAAATATGTTAAAAAATATAACATAATACAAATCATTCTTAATCAGACATCATAATATCACAAAAAACAAAACATTTCATATGAATAATAATAATGATGACAATAATAATAATAATAATAATAATAATAATTATAAATGTCCGGATGCAGTACCAGGCAGTGGCTCTCATGGCTTCTGATCTTAATTGATTGGAAGTGTTATCATGTACATTGTTTTGTCTTGGTATAAAAGATGAGCTACAGCAAATATTCTGCTCAATACCACGGATTTGCTTGTCAGTTGTTTGACCTTAACCAGTTGAGCATGTCCCTTGGTGGCTGACGATATGTGCATCTCTGATCATGAGCAGAAGTAGTGGGGGAGCATCATAGCCATGTGTTGAGAGGAGTTCTTTGGGGTTTGAATAATTCACCTTTGGAAACAGGAGTGTTTTGCTCAACATCCTTAAACAACCCTTATTCAGGGACCTTTTGAGCAGGATGGGCTACTCGACCTGAAGAAAATTCTAGCTGGGCCCCACCTGCAAGGTCATGCGCTGTTTATTTTGATATGAGATCACCATGTTGTGAACATATGGTTGTGATGCATATGCCTAGTGTACCCTTATCAGATGGGTAATCATGGTGGGTATAATGGGCTTCGTACATTTTACCCCAGTGTCACTTTGATGGCATGCACTGCTCTCTCACTCAATAATAATAATAATAATAATAATAATAATTATGATGATGATGATGATGATGATAATAATAAGTTTGGTACAAGGCCAGCAAATTTAGGGGAAGGCTAAGTCGATTACAATGGTACAAAGGGAGATACTACCACATTAAGGGATATAATAGAGGATATAATCGAAACCGCGATCCTATGACCGCAAGTCCGCTGCCCTAACCACTGGGCCATTGCACCTCCACATGTTCAATTTTTGAAAAGTAACCCTTTCCATTCTTTTTCCTTTTAGCTGCCATCTGCCATTGTTCATATTTTATAAACAAATGTTTCAATGGAGCAGATGATGATTACATTAATGCACGTTGCATTAAATGAAAGGAATTTTAAAAACTAAAAATATATAAACAAACTACACTGTTTGCAGTGGAACCACCAACAAGGCTCAGAATTATTTACCAACAGAGAATTCTTTTATCTTTTTACTTATTTCAGTCATTTGACTGCAGCCATGCTGGAGCACCACCTTTTAATCAAAGAAATTGACCCCAGAACTTATTCTTTGTAAGCCTGGTACTTATTCTGTCGATTTCTTTTGCCGAACAGCTAAGTTACAGGGAAGTAAATACACCAACATTGGTTGTCAAGCGATGGAGGGAAGACAAACACAAAGACACAAACGTGTTTGTGTGTGTTTCATCATCATCATCATCGTTTAATGTTCGCTTTCCATGCTGGCATGGGTTGAACGATTTGACTGAGGACTGGTGAAACCAGATGGCTACACCAGGCTCCAGTCTGATCTGGCAGAGTTTCTACAGCTGGACGCCCTTCCTAATGCCAACCACTCCAAGAGTGTAGTGGGTGCTTTTACGTGCCACCGGCACGAGGGCTAGTCAGGCAGTACTGGCAACGGCCATGCTCAAAAAGGTGTTTTTTACGTGCCACCTGCACGGGAGCCAGACAGCTGCTCTGGCAATGAACACGCCTGACAGTGCTGTTAGTGCCCCACTGGCGCAGGTGCTCGTCATCGAGTATGGTTAGTATATATATATATCATCATCAACATCATCGCCGTTTAACGTCCGCTTTCCATGCTAGCATGGGTTGGACGATTTGACTGAGGACTGGTGAAACCGGATGGCAACACCAGGCTCCAGTCTAATTTGGCAGAGTTTCTACAGCTGGATGCCCTTCCTAACGCCAACCACTCAGAGAGTGTAGTGGGTGCTTTTACGTGTCACCCGCACGAAAACGGCCACGCTCGAAATGGTGTCTTTTATGTGCCACCCGCACAAGCCAGTCCAGGGGCACTGGCAACGATCTCACTCGAAAATCCTACGGGAGCCAGTCAGGCGGTACTGGCAACGGCCACGCTCAAAATGGTGCATCTCATGTGCCACCCGCACATATATATATATATATATATATATATATATGTATATATATATACACAATGGTCTTCTTTCAGTCTCTGTCTACCAAATCGATTCACAAGGCTTTGGTCAGCCCAAGGCTATAGTGGAAGAGACTTGCCAAGGTGCCACACAGTGGTACTGAATCCTGAACCATGTGCTTAGGAAGCAGGCTTCCTACCACACTGCCATACCTGTGCCTATAGCGTATAGAATATTTACATTTCTTTTCATTTCACTTCCCTTTAGTGCATTAGCTCTTCGCATATCTATTAATATATCTCTCCATTTGCATAACTTTTGATATATTGCTAGGCTGACCTACCTACCTGCTTGCTTACCTGACCATCTCTCAGTCTAAGTAATTATCATACCTACTCTCCCTTTGCCAATTTGTTAACTTTCACAAAACGGATAAGCATTTGAATTTAAAAACAAACAGAAACGAAACATGAATTGTTGCCATGGCTACAGGTTTTGACCTGGAATACATAAAAGATAGAAATGTAACATCCACAGCTATTTAATGAGTTAGTTTCACTTTAATTCAACTACCTATCAATATATCTTTTAACCCCATAGCATTTGAACCAGCCATATTCAGCCTAAATACTCTCCAGTAGTTTTATGTTCAGAGTGGCCAGCTCCAACCTCTTACACCTACCCTACAATGTTACTCAAAAAAAATATACAATCGCATCATCGAAATTCAAAACAAAGTGAAAAATGTTACATTTGACAAAGTAAGCAGAATGCTAAAAGTATAATAAAGTGGAAGTTAAACATTTTGTTCATGTCTGCATTTTTTAACAGACAAATACAGAATAATATAGACCTCCTACCCACCCCCTTCAAATAATAGACTGTCTCTCTCTCTTGCATATCTTTTCTCTGATTCAACTATCCCCTTTTCATTCTTTCTCCCTGCTACCAAGTTTTCCTGCTTAATACCCCACCCTACATTATTTTTAGTTTTTCCTTTGTTTTCTTGGTGAGGTTGTAATGTTTTTTTTTTTGTTCCATAATTTGATCTTTTATACTTTTAATGATTGTTTCCCTTTTTTTTCCTCCTGTAAAAATGTGTTGTTAATAAAATACTTTTTAAGTGTTGAAGTATGAAGTATGAGGCGGGGGTGCTGAAGAGTTCCTGGCTCTGGACAAAAGAAAATACAAATAATTATGATTTTCATCAACATATCCCTCTCTCAGATTCGCACACCTATTGCAGAAGTCCTTCAGTTTTTCTAAGCCCTGTAAAAGAACTCAGACGTTTGGGATTCAACCAGGCCTTTTGCAATACTCTTAAAGCCAGGAACTTTATAGCACCCCCTCGTAAATATAGTTAGAAAATAAAGGTTTCAAATTTTAGCACAAGGCCAGTGAGTTAGTGGGGTGGGGAATAAGTCGATCACATCGACCCTACTGCTCAACTGGTAATTATTTTATCAATATTGAAAGGAGTGAAAGGCAAAGTCGACCTCGGTGGGATTTGAACTCAGAATGTAAAGATGGACAAAATACTGCTAAACATTTTGTTCAGTGTGCTAACAATTCTGCCAGCTCACCACCTTCGTGATAATAATAATAATAATAATAATAATAATAACAATAATAATAATAATAAAAAGTACGAAGATATGAACGTACAAAACAATCTGACAACAGAAATAAACGAACCGGTACCCTACGAAAACGATGACCGTCAAAATAAAGGGCCAGACATTGTTCCTCATGTCCCGCAAACAAAACCAAAACCGCATAAATGGACACGTGAGGAACATATTTCGATCCTACACGCCTATTTCACAGCAGTGCTCTACCCAAAAAACGAAAACGCAACAACACATACATATAAAATATGGAAGACAAATATATATAACATACAGAAAATTGCACTACTGGGTACTGCACACATTCTACGCAAAACACTTTCAATACAGTAAACATAAGAGCACCACAGCAAACCACAGCACATACCCAAGGCGCACAGAGCTGCGAATAATAATAATGGTTTCAAATTTCGCCACAAGGGCAGCAATTTTGGAGGAGGAGGCTAGTCAATTATATCAACTCGTTTCACTGGTACTTAATTTACTGACCCCGAAAGGAAGAAAGGCAAAGTCGACCTCAGCGGAATTTGAACTCAGAACATTGTGATGCATGCTAAGCATATCGTCCAGCATGCCACCTTAATAATAATAATAACAACCCTAACCCTAACTCTAGCACTTTCAATACAGTAACCATAGCACATACCCAAGGCGCACAGAGCTGCGCTCGGTTGTGAAGTGAAAACACGTTATAAAGACAAGACTACTGAATAATAATAATAATGATAATAATCCTTTCTACTAAAGGCACAAGGCCTGAAATTTGTGGTAAAAGGACTAGTTGATTACACTGACCCCAGTGCATAACTGGTACTTAATTTATCGAACCCGAAAGGATGAAAGGCAAAGTCGACCTCAGTGGAATTTGAACTCAGAATGTAAGTACAGACAAAACGCCATGAAGCATTTTGCCCAGTGTGCTAATGATTCTGCCAGTTCACCACCTTATATAATTTGAATTCAGAACACAAAGACAGGCAAAATGCCGCTATGCATTTTACCACCTTACATGTATGTATATATATATATATATATATATATAAACAAAAGTTCCTTTAATTCCTACATATGTTTCAAAATATATCTGCACTTTACTCCAAACAAGTAAGAGGTGCTGGAATTGCACATATATTCATTGTCATTTCGCATTTGTCTTGCTTCTGTATGTTGGTTCCCTGATGATGAATATATGTGCAATTCCAGCACCTCTTACTCGTTTCGAGTAGAGTGCACATATATTTTGAAACATATGTAGGAATTAAAGGAACTTATTGTTTATATGCGTTTTGCTCCATTTATTATTATTCTTCATATCTACTCAAAATGCATCACTTTAACTTGGTATCTCTACCTATAAAAAGGGTGTGATATCCTGTTTTTTTTGTGTGATTTTTGCTATCCATGGTAACTATTAACATATTTACATTGTCAAAGTTTTTTTAAACCGAAATAATATTAATATATACATAAATTAATATACATATATATATATATATCTATATATATATACATATATACATACATATATAACTAAAGTTACACCAAAAGAAAATTGCACAATAAACCTACTAGTATAGAGATGCATAGACAGACAGGCAGACAAGCAGGCAGGCAGTCAGGTATGAAAGCAGATAGATAGATGTATCATTATCATCATCATCATTGTTTTACATCCAATTCACATTTCCATGCTGGCATGAGTTGGACGGCTTTTATTTTTGGCAGTGTTTCACAACTGGATGCTCTTCCTATCCACAACCCTCTTAGTCATCTATCTCGAAACACAGGAGCGCTAGATTCACCAATTCCAAAACCAAGAGAAAAATAACAGATAGGTGCATTGTACAAAATTAACTCCTGGTGTATTTGGTCAAATCAACTCTTTTATGCTCAAATCAACTTTGCCATTTTTTTTTTTTTCCCAGTAGCATTAACTAAAACCCCTAAAAGCAGTGCCATGGCATCTCCAAAGAATGGACTGGAAGCTGTAAAAAGAATATATTAATACAAAAGAAGCCAATTTTTACAATAATGGCAGCAGACAAAAGACCAAAAGAGAAATTCTTGAGATGATTAATTTTTACTAAATAAAGATTTCATTTTCTTGCAAATGCTTTTGAAGTTCATTCTCAAAGACTCTGAATAGAGAATGGTAACACGGAACTTTATCTTTCTGACCACATCACTAATGTAGTCAAATGATTATGAAATTTTCTTGGTAACCTTGAAGTCTTGGGTTCAATTTAACTGTGAGGTATCTTGGGCAAGTATCATTTTCTATAGCCTCAGATCAATACCTGACTTATCAGTGGAATTGGGTAGAGGGAAACAGTAGAGAATCCCATGAGGTCAATTGTAACAGTAATTCAAAAGGTACAGACTTGTCACACTCATTGTGTCATGCTGATTCTGTTCAAGAAATATGCTTAGGGAATATTCAGCCACTTGCATACTAATTGCGGGGTAGGCAATTCAGTTGATCAGATCAGATGACTGACTCTTCTGTTGTCAAACAACAGAGATCAACCAGCACTAATGAAATACACTGCTTCTGGGTATCATTTTATCTTGTTTCAGTCATTAGGCTGTGGCCATGCTGGGGCACCACCTTCAAAGATTTTAGTCAAACTCATCAACCCCAATACTTATTGTCTTATCAGTCACTTTTCCAAACCACTAAGTTATAGGGATGTAAACACACCAACACAGGTCGTCAAGCAGTGGAAGACGATGCATGCACACACATACCAGGCTTCTTTCAGTTTCCATCTACCAACTCCACTCACAAGGCTTTGGTTGGCCTTGTATTCACATTGCTCCATTTCAGTCAGTTGGCAAAAATGAGTTGTACCTGTAATTCAAAGGGCCAGCCTTGTCACAAGCTGTGTCACGCTGAATCTACCTGAGAACTACATTAAGGGTATGCATGTCTGTGGAGTACTCGGCCACTTGCTCATTAATTTCATAAGCAGGCTGTTTGGTTCATTAAATCAAATAGAACACTTATCATAATCAACAGCATGCTAGCACTGCATGAGTATTATCACAGGCAATGAGACCATCATGACAATGAGCTAATGATGCAAAACATTAAGGAAACAGCATATATATATATATATATATATATATCATCATCATCGTCATTTAACATCCGCTTTCCATGCTGGCATGGGTTGGACGGTTTCACTGAGGACTGGTGAGTCAGATGGCTGCACCAGGCTCCAATCTGATCTGGCAGAGTTTCTACAGCTGGATGCCCTTCCTAACACCAACCACTCCAAAAGTGTAATATATATATATATATACTCTAGTGGCCAAGAATTGACCTGCAAGCAATCATAACGGTGAACAATTGTCAAGGAAGACACCAAAGGTCATTTATTTACCTGATGATGCAGGAAGGAAGAAGGCTTAAATATACCACAGCAAAAAGGTTCTAACATTAAATTATGAGAGAAAGTTTGAGTTTAGCATACAGACTTCATAAAATACGAGATTCTTATACCATAGAACCATATTTGATCTAAACTAGAATTCTGAAAATAATCAAGATTTTAGAAAGATATATTTAGTGAAAGAAATAAGGTTCTTATGGAGGGAAATTTTTACATACAGACTTTATAAAATAGAAGGCTTTATTTGACAGAACCAGATTTAGTTTCAGGTGAAATGTTGAAAATAATTGGTTTTGGAAGGGTTTTATTTAGTAAAATAACATTTTTTTTTCTTTATTCAACTGGTTTTTAGAGCATGACAAAATATTTTTACATTAAATTATGGAAGATGTGTCTTAATTTAATTCTTTAGGATTTAAACAGGTCACATTTGGCCCAAATATTCAACCTGTATTATGTTCAAACTGACCAGATCCAGCCTCTCACACCAACCCTACAATGTCATCATGAAAATAAACAATGACATTGGTAGAATCTTAAAGCTATGAGATAATGTATGATTAATTCAAAACAATGTGAATAAATAATAATCTGAATACTAAAGGGTTAACTTATAAACATTCTAAATCAGGTTCAATTTCAAACAGAATTTTGAAAATGGTCAGGATTTTGGAGATTTGCTTAGTGAAATATGATCCTTAGATTAAATTATGGAGGAAAATTTTAATATACATGCTTTATAACATAAGAGTCTTTATACAATAGAGCTAGGTTCAATCTCAAGTAGAATTTTGAAGATTTTAGCGAGATTTATTGAGTAAAATAAAGCTTTCTTTTTTTTGTTATTCAGTGGGTGTTTGGAACATAATAAATGGTCCTTACATTAAATTATGAAGGGAAATTTTAATTTAATGTGTAATCTTTATAAAATAGGGCTTATTTTATAGAACCAAGTTCAATTTCAGATAGAATTTTGAAATAATCAAGATTCAGGTAGACTTATGATAAAAATCTTAATTTATCAAAGTGTAAAATACAAGGCTTATTTCATTGAAGCAAGTTCAATCTCAGCAAGAAATTTTAAAATAACTGAGGTTTGGTACAAATTATTCAATAAATTAATTAATCAGTTGATGTCTGGAACATAATAAAAAAATTCGCATTAAATTATGAAGGAAACTTCAAATTTATCATAAGAACACTATAAAAGAGGTTTTAATTCACATAGTCAGGTTCGATTTTAGACAGAATTTTGAAAATAAGGAAGATTTTAAGAGGGATTTATTTAGTAAACTCATTAACAAAAAAAATTTTCATTAAATTATGAAAGAAAGACTTAATTTATCACATGAACACTATAAAATAGCTTTTAACCCTTTAGTGTTTAAACCAGCTGTATCCGGCCCAAATGTTCAACACATTTTATGCTCAAACTGGCCAGAACCAGCCTCTCACACCTACCCTACAATGTCATTCTAAAAATAAGCAATTACATCTTTCTTATCCTGAAGCTACAAAATAATATCAGATAAATTTTTTTGAAATGTGAACAAATAAGGATTACTTTTGACAAATTAATCTGAACACTAAAGGGTTAAATTTATAGAACCAGGTTCAATTTCAGAGAGAATGTTGAAAGTAAGGAAGAATTTTTGGGGTTGGATTTATTCAGTTGGTGTGTGTGAAACATAACAAATGGTGATTACTTTGAATTATGAAGGGAAGGTTTTTTATAATTTAACATATGAACTTTGTGAAATAGATTTTATTTCATAGAACCATGATCAATCTCATATAGTATTTTGAAAATAATGAAAATTTTTGGAAGGATTTACTTGGTAAAATAAGGATTTTTTTTTCATTCTTTCATTGTTGTCTGCAACAAAACAAAATATCTTATTAAATTAAGGTGGAAAGTTTTATTTTACAAATGATTTTTATATAAAATATGAAGTCTTTATATCCTAGAATCAGAGGGCAGTCTTGGGCAAGTTGGCATCAAAAGGGATACGGGTGTTTTTGACAATTAATAATATTGAATTTCATGGCAAGGAATTTATCAACAGAGATTCTTTGTTTTTTCAATCATATTTTTCCCAAAAAAACCTACTTAAACCACTGTAACCAGTCAAGCAAATAGCCACCAAATTGTGAGTTATATATGGTGAGATTTTAAATTCAAATGAACTGGCTGTGGTTTATCAGATTGGTAAATGGTAATCCAATAAGTTTGTAGATATAAAAAAAAAGAAAAAAAATTCAGTATACACAATTGAGGCAGTTTCAAATTAAATTAAAATAGCCATTTATGTATCAAACTAAATGTATATACACTGTCGATAAGGCCAGATACTGTAGTATTTGTCCTGAGATAGCATCTCTCAATAATTTTCAGAGATGAAAATTCGTCTCAGCATTTGGGGTCCATCTCAAATGACACGTTACTCACTGCCAGCTCTGTATGCTTGGACAAGAAGTCATTGCTTGCACCACTGAGAAAGCCCAAAAATGCATTCAACACTCTCGCTTGCTGTTACTGGGATGGATTGTTGTGTTTATTTTTTTTAAGAGATGTTATCTCAGGAAAAACACTGCAGCAAATCTTGCCTATCAAAGGTGTATATACATCAAGTATAACTTATAGATGACTAAAGAAAAACTTTTTGAAATAAGTTAATTTGCTATGAGGAATGAGAAATCTGCTTTTTGGGGCATTTGTCTTTCTTTAGCGTGAAAAAAAATATAAGAAAAAAAAATTTGAGACCAATATTGTGGGATTGTGGTGTGAGTAGATGCTGAAACAAATATTTGTAGAAAGAGTTTTGGAAAGACATTGATTTGGCATAAAGACAAAAAATAATGTTCGGTTCTCATGTTGTATAAATGCATTGGTAAAATTGGTAAAACATTCACAGACATTTGCAAAATATATATATATAACCTCTTTGTTACCATATTTCTATAGAAGTACTCTGCCTGTGTTTCAAATAATTTTGAAATGAAGAATTTAGTGAAATAACTTTGTTCTTATTAAAGTGCGGTTTGGAACATAAATTCACTTGATATTCAGATCATTATAAAATGAAGGAATTTGTACAATAGAACCAAGGACAATCTTCAGTGGGTTGGTATCAAAATGGTTGACCACTTTGTCACCATACTTCTGTAGAAATATTTTACATTGGTTTCAAATAATTTTGAAATGATGAATTTAATGAAATAACTTTGTTCTTACAAAACTGGTGTTTGGAACATAAATTAATTTGATATTCAGATCACTATAAAACAAGGAATTTATGTTATGGAAACAAGATGGTCTAGAGCAGGGGGGTCACCAAACTTTTTTCACAACGGGCCAGATAACTAAGACAATAACAAGCGCGGGCCACATATCCATTTTGTTCAATACAATACAGTGATTACACAAAAATAAAGACAACCGACATATTTATTTACTAAAAAGTTATCAAAGAAGGGAACATTAGCAATAAAATATATCATACCCTGTATGCACATATCCGAATCTCACAAACTAAGCAGCAAAAAATATTAGTGAAATTTGTGAAACTGGTGTTCAGTTTTTAAGATGTCATCAATATTTGCTTTGGAGTTGCTGCATTCAACCAAAAGAATTGCTTTCAAATGTTCATCAGTCAACTCCATTCGATGTGCTGACTTCATATACTTCATTTTTGAAAATGTTTGCTCACAGACATAAGTTGTTCCAAACACTGGTGCCATACTAAAGGCAAATTTCTTCAACTTCAGAAACTCATCATCAGATAAACAGCGACAAGATTTTACAAGTTTTCCTTCTCTATGCTTCTCTTTCAACAAATCATTTGCTTCCAAATCAATGAGCACCAACTGTAAGTTAACTGGCACGAGTGCTTGCTGATGTATAATGCAATGTGTAAACAGAGGGCCCAGGAGTTGAAGATCTTCCAACTTAGTCCTGATCTGCCCTACCAAACCCTTCCTCATTCTAGCCATGTTTTTTCCAATCCATCAACTGAAACAAACCAAAACTGATTCCACTCAAGGTTATAGTCTTGCAAAGCTTTCGGCATTTCCATGAAAATCTCTCCTGTAGTTCTTTTTTTGTGCATGCTGCAAACAGATGCCAACTTTTCTGTGATCTGGAAGTCCAAATTAATACCACGAATGAACACAAGAAGTTGTGACGTACCCGAGAGATCAGTAGACTCACCCAGTGCCAGAGAATACCAAAAGAAGTTCCTAGCTTTCTCGTGCATCTGTAGCACTATGTTCTCTCCAAGTTCCTCTGTTCTTGCTGAAAGGCTGATACTTCCAAAAAATCGGCTTTCTCAGGACACAAGTCATTCGCTGCTTCCATCAGACACTCTTTGATAAAGTTGCCATCAGTAAATGGCTTTCCTTGCTCTGCTATCTTATGCACTATTTTGTAGCTTGTACGAGTGACAAATTCATTTTCAGCAAACATTCTCATGAAGAAAATGTTTAAACACAGCAATGCAATTTCAAAGACAGTCGCTACAGAAATATACTCTCAAAGCAGGTACTTACACAAAAGGTACAGTGCGGTGGCGGTGGGCCAGATGAACTGACCTCATGGGCCATAGTTTGGTGACCCCTGGTCTTTTGAAAATAATGAAGAATTTTGAAAATACTTTTTTTCTTATTAAAGTGGTGTTTGGAACATAAATTAACATGAAGTCTTGATAGAAGGTTCTCAAAACAGGGAATTGGCATCATAGAACCAAAGGTTGTATGTAGAAGGTTAACCATTTTGTTATCATATTTCTGTTGAAATAGTCTGCCTAGAATTTAAGTAATTTTGAAAATAATGAAGAATTTGGTGAAATATAACATGAAATTTTGATGGCAGGTTTTAATTTAGACTATCTTGAAGGAAAAAGTTTTTATCATAGAACTCGGGGCAGTTTCAGTTGGGTTGGTGCCAAAAGGGTTGACCCTTTTGTTATTTCTGTTGAAACTCACTGCCTTTATTTGCATTAATTTCGAAAATAAAAAAAAAAAACTTTAGTAAAAGAATTCTGTCATTATGGAACCAATAACTGGAAAATAAATTAACATGAAATTTTGATGGAAGAATTTTGGATTATGTTAAAGCAAGAAGTTTGTCTGAAAGAACTAGATGGGTCTCAGGTGGGTTGGTGCCAAAAGGGTTAACCGTTTTGGTACTCTATTTCTGTTATAATATACTGCCATTGCTTCAATTCAAAATAATGAAGTATTTAATGAAATAACTTTTTCTCGATAATCTGGTGTTTGGAACATGAATTAACATGAAATTTCAATGGAAGGTATTAATTTAGGTCATTTATCACTTCAAAATTATAAACTTTGTAACATAAAACCATGAAGAATCTCAGGCAGAGTTGGTACCAAAAAAGGTTACTAATGAATTAATAATAATATAAATAAATAAAATGGAAAATTTTTTTTAAATAGTTTTTTTTCCTTCCATTTATTTATGCAGTTTTTGTGTGTTTTGTAAGAACTCTCCTAATCTGAATATGTTAAGAATCCTTTTAGTCTAGCTGGAATCGGTAGTTCTTTGACGCAACTCAAGATCTCTCGGTCACCACGAATCCCTAACAGATAGTTCCGAATATATTGACGACAGAGACAGGACAATGTCCAGGGGGAAGATCTCATGCTTTTCAACCATTCATGGAATTGTGATTGTTCTTCTGTTTTGCCTGGTAAATCAATCCAACCCTCTTGGTTTAGGTTCCAACCAGCTTGGACCAGAAAACGTGCAGCTTCAAAACAACCATTCCAGACAAGCCAACAAAGTGGAGAGTTTCTGTGGAAGAGAAAGAGAAACACAGATATATATATACATATATATATATATATATA
>NC_069007.1:6527382-6529361 GCF_001194135.2 Octopus bimaculoides
CCCCCACTTATTAGCCCAAGAAGACTTTCACCGGTGTGACAAGAGAATTGACAAAACCAGGAAGGTACTTACTTTATCAACCCCAAAAGGATGAAAGGCAAAGTCAACCGTAGCAGAAATATACTAATGATAATAATAATAATAATAGTCAAAGAAAACGAGAAAGCAACCATACTCTGGGATATGCCAATACACACAGATAGAGAAATTAAGGTCAATAGACCAGATATAGTTGTCAAAGATCATGAAGTAAAAAAATGCTTTCAGCAGATGACAACGTTTCCCTAAAAGAAATGGAGAAACTTTCAAAATACAAAGACCTGGAAATAGAGGTAACTCGAATGTGGAATCTAAAAACAGAAACAATTCCTATCATAGTAGGCGCCTTAGGTATGATAAAAAATATATTCAGACAAATACATAACAAAAACACCAGGACTTACAAATATATACAACATACAGAAAATTGCACTAATGGGCACTGCACACATCCTATGCAAAACACTTTCAATACAGTAACCATAAGAGCATCACAGCAAACCACAGCACATACCCAAGGCACACAGAGCTGCGCTCGGTAGTGAAGTGAAAGTATGTTATAAAAATAAAACTACTGAATAATAATAATGATGAAGGTTTCAAGTTTTGTCACAAGGCCAGCAATTTTGGGGAGTGAGTAACCCGATTACATCAACCCCAGTACTCAACCCCAAAAGGATGAAAGGCAAAGTCAATCTCAGTGAAATTTGAACCCAGAACATAAAGACAGACCAAATGTCACTAAGCATTTCGCCCAGCTAACAACTCTGCCAGTTTGTTGCTTTAATAATAATAATAATAATAATAATAATAATAATAATAATAATAATAATCCTTTCTACTATAAGCAGAAGGCCTGAAATTTTGACTGGTATTTAATTTATCAACCCTGAAAAGATGAAAGGCAAAGTCGACCCCAGTGGAATTTGAACTCAGAATGTAAAGATGAACAAAGTACCAACTAAGCATTTCGGCCAGCACGGTAACAATTCTACCCACCTTAATAATAACAGGAACAATAGAGAACTATACAAAAAATTTTTTTTTTTTTAAAAACAGTCAATATGGGAACCAGAAACACAAAAGGAAAAATCTCATTAATGGAAACTACAAATTGATTACAGTTGCACATGTTTTATGTCTGGGCACCTAAGTATATCTTGGTGCTTTGACCTACATAGTATTTGGCCATCTACCAGAACTTACCTGAACTTGCCTAAACTCATAGTTAATTAATTACCACATATTAATTACCTGATCTTATTCAACGAAACCAATTATATTTCCTCAATGAACATATTTTTTTCCATTTTCTTTTTGTTTATTTTTGTTTCTCCTTCTTTTTTTTTGTTTGGATAATTACTTCCCTGCAACCTTGACGCATTCTTGCCTTTCAAGTCTCTCTCCTATGTGGTCAATAAAAATGCTAGAAATAGCAACCAAATCTATCTATTTCATATCCAGTGTAACGGTACCAATTGATTCTGGGAGGTATTTAGTAGCATCTGCTGCATCCTTTTGCTGCATTCCTGCTTTCGGCTGAGGAACCTTCTCTGACATGAGCAATAAAAATGCTAGAAATAGCAACCAAAATATTTAGTGCCCAGCAAGACGCCATCATTTGGTTCTACTTACCTTAGACTGAGGGAGAGAGCCTCTACTATGTGGTCAATGGAAATGCTAGAAATAGCAACCAAATCTTTTTGGCACAGAGTTTAACACCATTGCTTGGTTCAAAGATATCTTCAGTGACTTGTATACCCCACCCCTTCAACATTCTTGTCTTCAAATGAGAGAGGGCTCTCTTATGTGGGCAATAGAAATGCTAGAAATAGCAACCAAATCTCTTTGGCACAGAGTTTAACACCATTGCTTGGTTCAAAGATATCTTCAGTGACTTGTATACCCCACCCCTTCAACATTCTTGTCTTCAAATGAGA
>NC_069007.1:6529659-6530643 GCF_001194135.2 Octopus bimaculoides
AAGGGCACTTAAACCCCAAAACATCAACCACTCCTGTATTCCACCAAGAGAAGCCTCCCCTATGTTGTCAAATGAATTGCTAGAAATAGCAACCAAGGGGAGGGAGAGGGTGGTGGTGGTGGTGGTGGTGGTTGGGGGTTGGAGGAGGACGAGGAGGACGAGGAGGAGGAGGACGAGGAGGAGGAGGACGAGGAAGAGGTGAAAGAGGAAGTAGAGGAGGACAAGGAAGAGGTGGAATAGGAAGAGCACGAGAAGGAAGGGAGGGGAGGAGGGTGGGGTGGTGGAGAAGGAGGACGAGGAGAAAGAAAGTAACATCAGCAAGAATTACCTGATATGTGGAAAAACCCTGCAAAACTGCCGAGTGGCCAAACTTACCTGTTAGGACTGTGGTGTGATACTTTGGCACCAGCGCCAATGAGAATCCGCAGAGAGGAGACAGGTACCACCTGCCCCATAACACAGGTGCATGCTGTAGAGTGCAGAGGTGTGAAGCCACGGCTGTCTTGGCAGTTGATGTAGGCACCAAATTCTAGCAAGCGGCTGATTATCCTATCAGATTCTTCACGGCTACCTACAGCAGGGATTGAAACAGAAAGAATTTCAGTAGGAGTTCTGTTTTCACATCATCATTATCATCAACATCATCATCATAACTACCAATACCACCATCATCATCATCATCAACAATGCTGTTGTTATTTTAAGGTCCACCTTTCCTATGCTCACATAGATCAGACAGAATTCATTGAGCCAGATTTTCTACAGCAGGATGCCCTTCCTGTCACCAACCCTCACCTGTTTCCAAGCAAGGTAATATTTCTGGAAGAATGGAAAAGAACAGCACTGGTTGTATGACAGGGATGCTTGTTTACAATTACCATGAGATGTCACAACAAGGAGACACACAAACACAGATGTATATATGTATATGTATGCATTTTTATATGTGTATATATATATATATATATATATATATATATATAT
>NC_069007.1:6530942-6532474 GCF_001194135.2 Octopus bimaculoides
CAGCACTGAAGCCAGTCCGGCGGCACTGGCAACAACCATGCTCGAATGTTGTCTTTCATGTGCCACCGGCACATGTGCTAGTAAGGCAACGCTGGCAATGACCATGCTCGAATCGTGCTTTTTACATGCCACTGACACGGGAACCAATCAGTGGCCCTAGCAAAAATCACGCTTGGATGTGCTGTTAATGTTCCACTGGCACGAGTGCCAATAAGGCGGCACTGTCATCGGCCATATCAGCAATTTTGATTTTGATTTCACTTGCCTCAACAGGTCTTCACAAGCAAAGTTTATTGTCCAATGAATGAGGGGTACTCATACGTGGGCTGGTTACACCCATGGCATAGGCCAGGGGTTATGGTCTCACTTGGCTTGTCGGATCTTCTCAAGTACAGCATATCTCCAAAGATCTCGGACACTAGTCATTGCCTCGATGAGGCCTAAAGTTTGATGGTCATGCTTCACCACCTCATCCCAGGTCTTCCTGGGTCTACCTCTTCCACAGGTTCCCTCAACTGCTAGGGTGTGGCACATTTTCACACAGCTATCCTCATCCATTCTTGCCACATGTCCATACCAGCGCAGTCATCTCTCTTGCACACCACATCTTATGCTTCTTAAATCCAAATTTTTCCTCAGGTCGCTTACACTTTGTCGTGTATGCACACTGACATTCCACATCCAGCAGAGAATACTAGCTTCATTCCTTGTAGCGGAGAATACTAGCTTCATTCCTTGTAAGCTTACATATGTCCTCAGCAGTCACAGTCCATGTTTCACTGCCATGTAGCATGGCCGTTCATACACATGTGTCATACAGTCTACCTTTTACTCTGAGCGAGAGGCCCTTTGTCACCAGCAGAGGTAAGAGCTCTGTGAACTTTACCCAGGCTATTCTTATTCTAGCAGCTATACACTTTCAGAGCATCCACCCCCGCTACTTGACTTGGTCCCCTAGGTAATGGAAGCTATCAACTACTTGTAGTTTTTCTCCCTGGAATGTGACAGAAGCTGTTCTTGACACATTTTCAGTGTTTATAGCACCTGAGCATTTGCCACATACAAAAACTATCTTCCCAGTTAGCCTTCCTTTGATATTGCTGCACCTCTTATAATATATATATATATATATATAAACATAATTAAGGGATCAGCAAGCATTTGCTTCACCATATACCGAAGTTCAGAAATAGCAGCTAAAAAAGCTGAGACTCCAACAGATAGCATTACTTGTAACTCACATGGTCGAATTTACTACTGGAATATCGTATTGATGAAGGAAATTGAGTATTTATCACTCGTAATCCAGAAACGCGTCTGCGATTAACTTCGGAATGGTTAGTTTTCATTGTTTTTTTCTTCTTGTTTTTGCCTTTGTGAGTTACAAGTAATGCTATCTGTTGGAGTCTCAGCTTTTTTTAGCTGCTATTTCTGAACTTCGGTATATGGTGAAGCAAATGCTTGCTGATCCCTTAATTATGTTTATAAATGTATGGGAACTTTTAAATAAGTTCTCCACCGATAATGGTGCT
>NC_069007.1:6532484-6534766 GCF_001194135.2 Octopus bimaculoides
GAAATTGAGTATTTATCACTCGTAATCCAGAAACGCGTCTGCGATTAACTTCGGAATGGTTAGTTTTCATTGTTTTTTTCTTCTTGTTTTTGCCTTTGTGAGTTACAAGTAATGCTATCTGTTGGAGTCTCAGCTTTTTTTAGCTGCTATTTCTGAACTTCGGTATATGGTGAAGCAAATGCTTGCTGATCCCTTAATTATGTTTATAAATGTATGGGAACTTTTAAATAAGTTCTCCACCGATAATGGTGCTTTCATACCGAAGGGCTTGGTAAAAATTATTAATTGTTGATTTATTAATAAATTAATAAATTGATAAACCTTTACCCTTTTAATTTATATATATATATATATATATATACACATATATTATCATTATCATAATCATCACCATCTTCATTTAATGTCCATTGTCCATGTTGGACTGGGTTGGATGGTTCAACCAGGGCTGGTAAGCTGAGGGGCTGCACCAGACACCAGTCTGAAATGGCATGTGAAATCGTAGTTGTGGTCAATGTCAGTGACATGTAAAAGACACTGGTGCTGGTGACACATAAGAGGCACTTGTGCTGGTGACACATAATAAGGTATCCAGTACATTCCTTGGAGTGGTAAGCATTAGGAAGTGCATCCAGCCGTAAAAACCAAGGCCAAAACAGACTGGAGCCTGCTGCATCTCTCCAGCTTGTCAGTTCCAGTTAAACCATCCGACCATGCTGGCATGGAAAATGGACGCTAAATGATGGTGAGGTTGATGATATATGCATGTATGTATGTCTCTATGTTTGTACTTTTCCCCAGTCAACAAACACTTGGCAACCAGTGTTGGTTTGTTCACATCTCCAAAACTTAGCAGTTAGGCAATCAATGTCAATATTAGAGTATGTGATTACTCTTTTACTCTTTTACTTGTTTCAGTCATTTGACTGTGGCCATGCTGGACCACAGCCTTTAGTCGAGCAAATCAACCCCAGGACTTATTCTTTGTAAGCCCAGTACTTATTCTATCGGTCTCTTTTGCCGAACCGCTAAGTGACGGGAACATAAACACACGAGCATCGGTTGTCAAGCAATGCTAGGGGGACAAACACAGACACACAAACACACACACATATATATATACATATATACAACGGGCTTCTTTCAGTTTCCGTCTACCAAATCCACTCACAAGGCTTTGGTCGGCCCGAGGCTATAGTAGAAGACACTTGCCGAAGGTGCCACGCAGTGGGACTGAACCCGGAACCATGTGGTTGGTAAGCAAGCTACTTACCACGAGCTTCAACTGCTATTTCTAACAAATCTACCAACCACATAGAGGCTCATCTAAGATGTTACCACTCCAACAGAGCTGTCAGTCAATATTGAGTGATTAATTAGTTAATAACAAAGTGACAAAAAGTGGATTATGTTATTATGAGGATGGGAGGGGGGAAGAATCTCCCACTAATTAATGACCTGAGCTGACCTGACACGACCTAATGACCTATTTTTTGACAGGTCAACATTCTCTTAGATCTTAGAGGTGGTTTTATAATAGATTCTTTCAGAAAATCTTGACCCTTGTTATTAAGAAGATGGCTGTTGCTACTGCTGCTGCTGCTACTGCTGCTACTGCTGCTACTACTACTACTACTACCACCACCACCACCACCAGCATCAAGTCCAGCGCCATCAACTACCACCACCACCATCACTACTGCTACTGCTACAAATAGTAGTGGTAGTGGTGGTAAGTTACCTTCTCAAGTCATACTGACTCATAAAAGCCAGCTTTACAGTTTCACGGTGGCGTGTATATTCCCCCACCTGGATGGGATGCCAGTCCATCGCAGCGTTACTCACTTTTGCCAGCCAAGTGGACTGGAGCAACGTGAAATGAAGTGTTTTGCTCAAGAACACAATGCGTCGCCCGGTCCAGGAATTGAAACCACGATATTGTACAATCATCATCATCATCATCATCATCGTCGTTTAACGTCCGCTTTCCATGCTGGCATGGGTTGAACGATTTGACTGAGGACTAGTGAAACCAGAATGGCTACACCAAGCTCCAATCTGATTTGGCAGAGTTTCTACAGCTGGATGCCCTTCCTAACGCCAACCACTTAGAGAGTGTAGTGGGTGCTTTTACATGCCACAGGCACGAAGGCCAGTCAGGAGGTACTGGCAACGGCCACGCTTGAAAAGTGCATTTTATGTGCCACCCGCACAAGAGCCAGTCCAGGGGCACTGGCAACGATCTCGCTCGAAAGTCCTAACACATGCAGCGGGCACAAGTG
>NC_069007.1:6534776-6539617 GCF_001194135.2 Octopus bimaculoides
GCTCGAAAGTCCTAACACATGCAGCGGGCACAAGTGCCAGAAAGGCGACGCTGGGCACAGGTGCCATCATAATTTTGCTTTCGCTTGCCCCAATCATGAGTCCAATATTCTTAACCACTAAGCCACATGCTTTCACTAGTAGTAGTAGTAGGAGGAGGAGCAGGAGGTGGGGGGGGGACGAGCTACATTCAATTACTACTAATATCACCAATACTACTAATATTAGTTCCAAATTTTGGTACAATGCCAGTAATTTCAGAGAGAGGTGGGGGGGAAGGGGTTATGTCAATCACATCAACCCCAGTGTTGCAACTGGTGCTTACTTTATTAACGCCCAAAAGGATGAAAGATTACAGCCAACCCCGGCAGAATTTGAACTCAGAACATAAAATCAGACAAAAATGTCGAGAGGGATTTTTGCCCGACGCACTAACGATTCTTCCAGCTTGCCACCTTAATGCTACTACTGATATTACAAGCAATATAGTACTATTGCTACCATGGCTGCTGCTGCTCCTACTACTACTACTTCTGCTTTCTTTATTTGGCCCTATGGCCATAACACAGAGGGGGGGACACTACAAGGACAGACAACATAAAACGTGGGGTACATATAGTGAATGATGAAAAAATGGATTATTTGTAATGAAGGAATGAAATGGCTTACGAGTCCCCTAAAACTCGCAGTTACATTTTACCGTTCTTGTACGTTTTCTTATCGTTCTCAATTATTGGTTATATATTCGTCTAGATCCTCCCTCGTAACTACACGAGGGAGGTTCTCGTAATGAAATATTTCTTGTGACCTAGTAATTAACTTAGGAAACAATCTATACAGTTTTTCTATTCTTTCGTCCTTCAATAGTACAGCCTACAAATCTGGTGAATCCGAGTTCAATTTCACTCTAATCAGCCCTTTCATTTTTGTCAACTTCTTCTCCAATTCATTATCCTTTTTCGGTTCCGTCTCCCCTGTCGTTTTCCTCTCCCTGCCTGTAATAGCTCAAGCATTTTGTCTGCCCATCCATCAGTTTCCGTCGTTCTATCTTTTTCACCACTTGTTGTCGTCTCCGGCTCTGTAGTTCGAGACTCAGTCTCTTCCGTTTCGTCCACCAATGTTTTTGTTTTTTTTTCCACCTTTCCTGCTTTCCTCTTTTTAGGGGTTTTGGGTGGTGACTCCACCCTCAACTTTTTCCTGTCAACCTCAACTTCCTCTTCCCTTTCTTCCACCTCCTCCACCTCTGCCTCACTGCTTCTTTCTGTCTCCTCTATGTGTACTTCTCTTAGGGGATTACTGCTACTACTACTACTACTACTACTACGACTACGACTACTACTACGACTACTACTACTACGACTACTACTACGACCACTACTACTATTACTACGACTACTAATGGACTCCTGTTGAAAACGATGTATGAGCATGAAGTTTTTCTGCCAAACGACCTGCACAAATGATTCGTTTATATAGTAATTAAACGTCCGTGCTGTAGATTAGCTCATTCCCTCCCATCAAATCAGTGTTGTTTGAACAGGTGCACTGAGTGCCACGCATCAGGTGTCGAAGTGATCACAGTGCAATGGGAAACAAAGTGTTTTGCTCAAGAACACAAAGCCCCACCCCGTCTAGGAACTGAAACCGCAACCTTGCAATCGCGAGCGCAACACCAGGCCTTCGACTTTTGGTACAAGGCCAGCAAGTTCAGAGGAGGGGGTAAATCGATTACATCAATCACAGCACTCAACTGGTAATTAATTAATCAACCCCAAAAGAATGGAAGGCAAAGATGGCCTTAGTGGGATTTGAACTCAGAACATAAAGAGCCAGGAGAAAGCATTTTGCCTGGTGTGCTAACAATCCTGTCAGCTTGCAGTCTATTTTTAAAAACACTCTTTTACTCTTTTACTTGTTTCAGTCATTTGACTGTGGCCATGCTGGAGCACCACCTTTAGTCAAGCAAATCGACCCCAGGACTTATTCTTTGGAAGCCTAGTACTTATTCTATTGGTCTCTTTTGCCGAACCGCTAAGTTACAGGGACGTAAACACACCACTATCGGTTGTCAAGCAATGTTGGGGGGACAAACACAGACACACAAACATATACACACACATACACATATATATATACATATATACGACGAGCTTCTTTCAGTTTCCATCTACCAAATCCACTCACAAGGCTTTGGTCGGCCCGAGGCTATAGTAGAAGACACTTGCCCAAGGTGCCACGCAGTGGGACTGAACCCGGAACCATGTGGTTGGTAAGCAAGCTACTTACCACACAGCCACTCCTAGTAACATTTCTATTTTTAATTTTTTGTCAGAGTTATTTACCATTTGTTTCTATCAAGAAAGCAAAGAAAACGACTACTAACCCTTCAAACTTTGCTTTTGTTCCTTGGAAACTGACCTATTTGCCATTACATTTCAGACAAATTCAGTGCTGAGTTGCTGAAGCAGAAATATCATTAAAGCAAATATTCTGCTTAATACCACAGATTTGTTTGTCAGTTGCTTGACCTTAACCAGTTGAGCATGTCTCTTAGTAGCTGACAATATGTGCATCTCTGATCATAAGCAGGAGTACTGGGAGAGCATTACAGCCATGCGTTGAAAGGGATACTTTGGAGTTGAACAGATATAACAAAAGCAAAATTTGAAGAAAATATTAACCACTTTTCATACTTTCTAGGGTTAAACAAATAGGAAATAACAGTTGCTACCCAAGGACAAAACTCTTGTTACACTGTGTGATAAAGAGAAATTCAAAACACAGACATGAAAATTAGCATGTGACTTATCTAACAAACCTTGTCTTCAGTTTGATATCCATGTCATGCATTAATTAACACACTAACACATTGTTAAATAATTAAGAATTAAAGGTTAGTTAGTCAGATCATTATTTAACCCTTTAGTGTTCAAAACGGCCACATCTGGCTCAAATATTCCAGTTGTTTTATGTTCAAACTGGCAAGATTCAGCCCTTTATACCTACTCTACAACATTCTAAAACTAAACAAACACACCATATTTCAGAGCTACAAGATAATGTATGATTAATTCAAAGCAATATTGACAGAGTAATCTGAATGCTAAGGGGTTAATTTATACAAAAATCGGTGTTGTAAATAAATATATATTGATGACTCATACATAAAAACAGAAATATTGCTTATGTAAGCAGAATTCTATTGTGCCACAAAACAAATGAACCTATGAAAAATAAAACTGGTAAATTTTATAATCTCACCATAAATAGTAATATACTTAAAAATAAACACATATCTAATAACCAAAATGCATATAAACAAGAAATTGATAATGATAAAAAGCCTAAGATAACTTTAAACCAAACTAATAATACTAAACATAATAATAGAAAAACCAATACTAAGTTATCTCACAAACCCATGAAAAATTTAAAAAACAACTAACTTACAATTGTAAGGATTGCTACAATGATGATGATAACATAATTAAACATTGTGTACACACTCATTCCATTAACTATAGAAAATCTAAAACACATTACAATATACCTATAAATATGAATCGCCCTGATAAATCTTATAAAATATGGTTTATTATTCCATACGCTAACCAAATTAAAAATAATATAGTTAAATCTATATTCAAAGCCATCCATAAACAAATAATAGATACAATGAAATAATTAACCACAAAATTGTTAACATTGGTTTTAGCCTCACCCCTAACTTATTCACCATTATATCATCTATCAACATACACTAATAGAAATGCCAGTAATATTAATCCTAATAACACCCCTTGGTTCAATGGAAAATATGATAAAATCTCGGTTGGTGAATCATTTCCATACTTTTAAGAATATACAGAAAGCTAATTCCACTAGATTAAATAAATTTATATGGGAATTAAAAGATAATATTGAATTTGATATTAAATGGAATATTATAGCTTCTGTACTGACTTACAAAGTCAATAATAAAAAATGTTTTCTTTGTATAACTCAGGCTTTTTTTTTATTATTTCATCTAAGAATTACCCTACTTAATCTAAGAACTGAAAAAAGTATTTCCTCTGTTCATGTAGGAAAATATGCATTTTCTAAATTTAAATAATTGATTTATTATCTCTCACCAGAATACCTGTATATTCACTTTAAATCCCTAGCTCCACTAATATAAATTACCTTCCCATATCATTACCTAACTAAACCACCATTAATATTAATTTCTACCTTTAGTACACATCTATTACACCTAGTTTTAGCATAATTTTATAAAAATCACCAATACTACTTAATATTTTGCACACACCATGAATAACCGTCTACCAACATTTGAGCAGACATTATTGCTAACCTTTATAACTGTTTGATTATCATTCAAAATTTTGAATAGACACACTTGGTGATATTCATATCTGTTTGACTATTATTTATACAACTACTTTTCATTAATAAACACAAGACCCTGCAAATGGACAGAGACTTAGAGACAAGTTACTTGAAGCATTTAACGAAATAGAAGGGGATATAGCATCATACAACGTGGAAGACAATTGGAGATTTCTGCGGGACAACCTGTTGAAAGCCACCGACCAGATTTGTGGGTGGTGTAAGGTCCCCTCCCGACCCAGAGTAACGTGGTGGTGGAACAAGGAGGTAGACAGGGCTATTAGACAAAAGAAACAGGCTTGGAAGGACTGGAAGAACAGTGGTAGCAGGGAATTGTACCAATGTGCCAGAAGGGAGGCTAGGCGACAGGTTTATTTAGCCAGAGGGGAAGCAGATAAGAAAAGATTTGCCAATGTTCTGCACCGTGAGGACCAAAGACTCGAGGTATTTC
>NC_069007.1:6541772-6542918 GCF_001194135.2 Octopus bimaculoides
GAGATCGTTGCCAGTGCCCCTGGACTGGCTTGTGCGGGTGGCACATAAAAGACACCATTTCGAGCGTGGCTGTTTTCGTGCGGGTGACACGTAAAAGCACCCACTACACTCTCTTAGTGGTTGGCATTAGGAAGGGCATCCAGCTGTAGAAACTCTGCCAAATTAGATTGGAGCCTGGTGTTACCATCCGGTTTCACCAGTCCTCAGTCAAATCGTCCAACCCATGCTAGCATGGAAAGCGGACGTTAAACGATGATGATGATGATGATGATTACCAATTCTTTAACAACAAAATAAGGTGTGATATGCACACATATTTCTATATTTATATTTATATTTTTTATATCTTCTTTTTTATACATATATTCATGTTGATTATTTAATTTTGTTATTCATAATGTTATATCACTCATCCATTACACCTATATTTAGTATATTTTTATACCAATTACCCATTATAACTAACCTATTTTAAACATCATGAGAAACCTTCTACCAACTTCTGAGCATACACAATTGCTAAATTTCATAACTATTTGATTTATTCTAACTTTTCAATAGACAAGATTGCTAACAGATACATCAGTTTGACTATTATTCAGAAAACTACCTTTAATTGATAACTATATTAACACATCCTTAACAACAACAAAAAACATGACTGATAAACACTCACATCTTTATCTCTATACATTTTATACTTTTATTATTTATTTTAATATACATGCATGTATAAGTGTATAGGCATGTATACACATGTGACTGTGTGTGTATGGATTGCCAGTACAGATACATATGTGCACATGTACATGTGTGCCTGTATGGGCACATGATGTGTGAATATATGTATGTATGTATGGATATATGTATATATATATATATGTGTGTGTGTGTGTGTGTGTGTGTGTGTGTGTGCATATATACGCTTAAGATGATGAGAAGGTTATTGTGATGATAAGTGCAGTGGTGATGATGATGATGATGATGATGATAAAGATAGTGGTGATGGTGATGATGATGATGATGATGATGATAAAGATAGTGGTGATGATGATGATGATGATGATAAAGATAGTGATGATGATGATGATGATGATAAAGATAGTGGTGATGGTGATGATGATGATGATGATGATGATGATGATA
>NC_069007.1:6543302-6545252 GCF_001194135.2 Octopus bimaculoides
CAGTGGTGATGATGATGATGATGATGATGATAAAGATAGTGGTGATGGTGATGATGATGATGATGATGATGATAAAGATAGTGGTGATGATGATGATGATGATGATAAAGATAGTGATGATGATGATGATGATGATAAAGATAGTGGTGATGGTGATGATGATGATGATGATGATGATGATGATAGGGATAAACAGATATGCTGAATCAGAACTTAATGGCAAATCAGGTGACAGAAAAAAGTTGGCACCAAAATGGAGGTAAAAAAGATAATTCGAAAATACTTACAACGTGCATACTGTATCTTGTGCAACGCCGTCAACCGATCGTTGCTCTGCGCATTAACATTTGCACCTTGTCGCAGCAAAATGTCAACAATCACGTAGCTACCGATAGATGCTGCCTGCAGCAATGGTGTTTCGTGGTTCGGTGATATCACATGAATATTGCAACCAGCTTTTACCAATGCTAAGGTGATGGCTTCAGATCTGCGATTGACTGCTAGATGTAAAGGATAATCCCCTCTCCTGTTAGGCTGGTTTAAGTTTACCCTCTCTGTTTCCAAAAGCATTTTTACCATTTCCAGACTCTTCATTTGAATGGCATAATGCAGCGGAGATGAACCGAATTTATCTGTAGCATTGACGTCTGCATTGTTGTCAATGAGAACCTGAAGAATTTGCGGAGCATCAGTGTCTATGGCCATGTGAATCGGTCTTTTGTTATCAACATCGCGTGCCTCAACATTAGCCCCCTTTTCACACAGATACCTAACGACATCAAGGTGTCCGTTCCTTACAGCCTTATGCAAGGGGGTCATCCCACCTTGGAGTAACAAAGTTTGAATTTCTATATTTGCTCGGCTCTCCTCCAACAGAACCCTGACCACCTCGATGTGACCAGCACCAGCTGCGATGTGGAGGGCTCTCTCATCGTTATGGTTACGAGAAAGGTTTACATGCGAACCCTCGCTAATCAGAAAACGAACAATGTCTGTGAACCCACAGTTGCACGCTTGCAATAAAGGGGTCTGCCCTTCAGAGTCGCATCGATTGAGAACAGAGCCATTCCTGGTCAAAATTTTCACCAGTTCCAAACTGCCATTTAACACAGCATGATGAATGGCCTTCTTACCCGTTTCATCTGTGTGGATCAGAGAAGGCACGGGCCGTGATCCGAGAAGTATCATCTCCACAACAGTCGTAGCACCATTGCGGGCTGCTACACAGACCGCCTTATCTAGATCCAGATAGTAACAGCAGTGGTTCTCGCGACAGTATTTAAGAATAGCTTCAACCCTCTCCGCATCATTATTGCTTATAGCCTCATAGAACACATTAACAAGAGCCAACATGTTGTTTATCTGAGCCATCACTAGGGCTTTTTGACAAATATATATATATATCTATATATGAATGAATATAAAATATATATATGTATTTATTACAATTAAAAGGGTAAAGGATTATCAATTTATTAATTTATTAATAAATTAATAATTAATAATTTTTACCAAGCCCTTCGGTATGAAAACACCATTATCTTGTTTTACCTTTGTGAGTTACAGGTAATGCTATCTGTTGGAGTTTCAGCACTTTAGCTGCTATTTCTGAACTTCGGTATGTGGTGAAGCAACTGTTGCTGACCCCTTAATTATGTTTATAGTTTATAAATATATATATATGTATGTATGTATCAATGAATATGTATGGATGTATATATATATATATATATATATATATATGTGTGTGTGTGTGTGTGTGTGTGTGTGTGAGGGGGTGTATGCACAGAGACACAAAACACACTCAAAAAAAAAAAGAAATCACACAGCAAAAGGCATCCAATATAAGCCAGATGGCCTCTGTCTTGTCTCTGAGTGTCGTAGACAATGAACAACTTGTTTCTTTTCCTTTTATTATTTCCAGTCAGTTGGACAGGTGAGGAATAATTA
>NC_069007.1:6545459-6546340 GCF_001194135.2 Octopus bimaculoides
AAAAATAAATATCAAAGTATAGTACAGGCGCAGGTACAGCAGTGTGGTAAGAAGTTTGCTTCCCAACCACACTAGCTCTGGGCTCAAAGAGAGATGGAACGGGTGGACCAGAGCTATACGGACCCCCACAAAAAAAAATGATCAGGTTAAAAAGATGCTCACACATGCACTATATATATATATTTTTTCTTCACTCGTTTATTACTGTTATTTTATTTTGACACCTGTCCATTGTCCGGAAATCTTTCATCACACATCTGTGACCTCTTCAGCGACACTTTTCGTTTCCGTGTGTGTTCTTGCTCCACTTACTCCATTCTGTTCTTCTAAGATGTCTATCCTTATGTACGATTGCATTTGTGTGTGTGTGTGTGTGAGAGAGAGAGAGGGAGAGAGAGAGAGAGAGAGAGAGAGAGAGATAGAGAGACCAGTCTTGTTGATGGTCCTGTTACTAGGTCGGTGGACATCTTATGGTTCTTGTGCAGTCCATACAGTGCCAGGTGTCATTGTTGGTGGCCATGCACTTCTTTGCCCCTAGGATGTTTGACCCCATCACTCTCAATATGCCAAACCCCTGGCCTCTAAGTACCTTGTTCACAAGAATGCAGCAATTACGGACAATGCCAAGTTCAGCATTCTGATATCTGACTTGGTGAGAGTGATGAGGAATGTGTCTCAAATGTGCAACCCTATGGAATTGGAAAGACACAGACAACACTTCATCCACCACATGTAGTTGTCAGGCTACAACCAAAGGGACAGGATTGGAATGAACAAAGGAGCCAGGACTAAGTACAAAGCCATCATCAGCATCATCATTATCAGCATCATCATTATCATCAACATCATCATAATGTGTGTATATAGACAGACAGATATAT
>NC_069007.1:6546646-6549883 GCF_001194135.2 Octopus bimaculoides
GTGTGTGTGTGTGTGTATGAATGTATGTGTGTGTGTGTGTGTGTGTGTGTGTGTGTGTGTGTGTCACTGACAAGTTAAAGTGTATGACACAGCAAGAGAACAGGTTAGTGTGTGTGTTTGCAATATTAGAATATGTCTCAACCACCACCATTACCCATCCCACACAGTCTTAGCTGTCTCCCCGTCCTCTCCATCATGTTGTTTACCTAAAGTCTCACCTTGATGACATCATAAGTGACTGTTCACCTTAAGACAACACAGGATAACCCAACAGCAGCACATCATTCAACTCACATCAGTCATGTAACACTCTTAAATAGACAAACACACACACACACACACAGACATACATCTTGCCATGGCAGATAACACATTTACTATTTGCATAAATAGATAAGCATAGAGACAGACAGACTAACAGATAGATAGTTAGACAGACAGGCAGACAAATAAATAGACAAACAGATAGATAGACAGGCAGACAAATAGATAAATAGTTAGATATATATATATATAGACAGATAATCAAATTAAAACATAGGGTAAAAAATCAGATATTAATTAACATCGATTTATTACCAGGAAGCTAGCACATTTAAAGAATCAGAGAGATTCAGCAAAAAATATCTGAGATCTTAGGGGATTAATGTATATGTTTATATATAACTATGACCACTAAGGTGGTCATTTAATGTGGTCTATTTCTAGCACATTAAATGTCCACTTTAGTGGTCAACGTTATAAATAGATTGATAGATAGATAGATAGATAGACAGACAGACAGACAGATGGATAGATATATAAGTAGGTAGAAAGGTATATACATACACATATCCATACATACGCACATACCTGTACATACGCATATAAATATACATATCCAAATGGCATTGATATTATATATATATATATATATATATATATATATATATATGGAGGCGCAATGGCCCAGTGTTTAGGGCAGCGGGATCGCGGTTTCGATTCCCAGACCGGGCGTTGTGAGTGTTTATTGAGCGAAAACACCTAAAAGCTCCACGAGGCTCCGGCAGGGGATGGTGGCGAACCCTGCTGTACTCTTCCACCACAACTTTCTCTCACTCTTTCTTCCTGTTTCTGATGTGCCTGTAATTCAAACGGTCAGCCTTGTCACACTGTGTCACGCTGAATATCCCCGAGAACTACGTTAAGGGTACACGTGTCTGTGGAGTGCTCAGCCACTTGCACGTTAATTTCACGAGCAGGCTGTTCCGTTGATCGGATCAACTGGAACCTTCAACGTCGTAAGCGACAGAGTGCCAACAACATGAATTACATTACTACATGGTAGGTAGGTCTGGACCCTGAATGTAGAGGACATGCAAACACTAGAGAGGAATGCAGCTAGGGTGCTCTGTTGAATATGCAATGCTAGTGTGCACATATGATAGAGTGTTAGTGTATTGAGAGAAACGTTAGGCATGGGAAGGAGTAGATGCAGCGTGCAGGAGAGACAACTGTGCTGGTTTGGTCATGTGGTGTGGATGGAAGGAACTTGTGGAAGAGGGAGACCCAGAAAGACATGGGATGAAGCATTGAGGGCTCATCTCAAGATGCTGAGCCTTAAGAAGATGACAAAGGAGTGAGATATCTGGCACCTTGCTGTGCTTGAGAAAACCCACCCACTACAATAGAACTGGTATCCTAAAACCACCTTAAAAAATGCTTCTATATGCAAAACTCTTCCCCCATCTCCATTCTCACTGCACCCTCAAGCTACCCCCACATCTCACTCCCTAACACTCATCACTTTTTTATCTCTGGTATCATTCAACTACTCTAATCACCTGAGAACAGAATAGACACATACTATGCACTCACATTCCATTTCATACTGTCCCCTTTCATCCCCCCTCCCAGAACCACCTCCCCCCTATCACTCCCAATACCTTCACATAAGTATCATAACCCCCCCCCCTTCCTCCTAAGCCACTCCTATACCTCTCACCTTCATTTACTACAGTTCCCTTTATCCCATCTCCCCATCTCCCTTCATGAAAATTTCCCTTGCTCACCCACCCACTCCAATCCTCTGTATAACTCCACCTACATTCACTCCACTCCACCCCACTCTACCCTGAAGCTATGTCCTGGGACATCTCCACCACCATCTCACTCACTCTCTCCCTCTCAATGTTCCTTTCTAACTCTCACATTCTCTCTCTCTCTTCCCCAATTGGACTATCCTTGTAACTCACCTGTTTTCCATTTTCCTTGCCCACTCATCCAATCCAATCCTCCGCATCACTTCACCTATATTCAACCTCCACTGTACCTTGAAGGTATGTCCTAGCACATCTCCACCACCATCTCTTTCACTCTCTCCCTCTCAATGTTTCTCTCCGAGTTAAACACTTCCTCTCCCCTCTTTTCCAACTGGAATATCCTTGTATCTCTTCTACAGCCAAACACCTATCTCTATACTTCTAATATTCTTTTAATCTCTCATCAACTGGCACCAGGCCACCTACTTCAATAAAATTCTCCCCAGTGAGGGGGGCTTTGTTCTGTCTTGCAGGGTACTTGGTAACCCTCACCAGTGCTGGTTCTACAATAAAAAGCACTTAGTACACTCTGTAAGTGGTTGGGGTGAGGAACAGCATCCAGCCATAGACACCATGCCAACCAAAGCAGACAATATATCTTGGCATAGTGCTCCGGCTTGCCAGTTCTGCCAAACCATCCAACCCATGCCAGCATAAAGAACAGAAGTAAATTAAGATAATCACTCACACACACACATACATAACTAAATAAGTAAAAATAACAATAGCATTACATTAAATAATAAATACCAAATATTCACATTTGTGTCGTGTTTCTTTTCGTCAGTGTCCCCAACATTTGCTCACTTATTCCCAGCAGCTTCTCAATGTTAATGCCACCAAAAGTAAACAATATTATCGTTAAAGATATGAAATTCTAAGGAACTTTTGGCTGATAAACTGTCGAGAAATTAGCAATGTCCATTTTCTGTTTGCTCCTTTGTTGTGTTACTGTTTAAATTTTGGTACTATATATATATATATATATATATATATGTATCATCATCATCATCATCATCGTTTAACGTCCGCTTTCCATGCTAGCATGGGTTGGACGATTTGACTGAGGACTGGTGAAACCGGATGGCAACACCAGGCTCCAATCTGATTTGGCAGAGTTTCTACAGCTGGATGTATATATATGTATATATATATA
>NC_069007.1:6550487-6551742 GCF_001194135.2 Octopus bimaculoides
TATACTCTTTCTCTTTTACTCTTTTATTTGTTTCAGTCATTTGACTGTGGCCATGCTGGAGCACCGCCTTTAGTCGAGCAAATCGACCCCAGGACTTATTCTATAGCCTAGTACTTATTCTATCGGTCTCTTTGGTCAAACCGCTAGGTTACGGGGGCGTAAAAACCACCATCGGTTGTCAAGCGACGTTGGGGGGGACAAACACGGACACACAAACATATACAAGCATACATACATACATATATAGACATATATACAATGGGCTTCTTTCAGTTTCTGTCTACCAAATCTACTCACAAGGCTTTGGTCGTCCCGCGGCTATAGTAGAAGACATTTGCCCAAGATGCCATGCAGTGGTACTGAACCACGAACCATGTGGTTCGTTAGCAAGCTTCTTACCACACAGCCACTCCTGCACATATATATACATATTCTTTTATTCTTTTATTTGTTGCAGTCATTTGGCTGCGGCCATGCTGGAGCATCGCCTTTAGTCGAACAAATCAACCCTAGGACTTATTCTTTGTAAGTCTAGTACTTATTCCATTCGTCTCTTTTGCTGAACCACTAAGTTACAGGGATGTAAACACACCAACATAACACACACACACATATATATATACAACGGGCTTCTTTCAGTTTCCGTCTACCAAATCCACTCACAAAACTTTGGTCGGCATGAGGCTATAGTAGAAGACACTTGCGCAAGGTGCCACGCAGTGGGACTGAACCCAGAACCATGTGGTTGGTAAGCAAGCTACTTACCACAGAGCCACTCCTGCGCTTCCTTGACAACTGCTGTTGGTGTGTTTATGTCCCTGTAACTTAGCAGTGCAGCAAAAGAATTCGATAGAATAAGTATCAGGCTTACAAAGATTAAGTTTCATTCAGCCTAAAGGTCATGGCCATGCTGGAGTATCACGACATATATGTGTATGTATATATAAATATGCATATGAACCAAACAAATCACACACACACAAGCACAAAAACAAATTCCTTCTACTACATTTGTCAGAACAACCTTCAGGAACATACACACACACACACACACACACACACACACACACACACGCGCACACACACACACACACACACACACATATATATATATATATATACAAACACATACACACACACAAACACACATACATCAGATCTTTGATGGAATTGCAGACAGCAAGTATGTCAAAGACAACAGGCACAGAAAGTGATGGGGCAAGGTAGGTGGGGTGTGACAGGTAAATGAGAAGAC
>NC_069007.1:6552020-6553299 GCF_001194135.2 Octopus bimaculoides
TGTGTGTGTGTGTGTGTGTGTGTGTGTGTGTGTTATTTCTTTATTGCCCACAAGGGGCTAAACATAGAGGGGACAAACAAGGACAGACAGAGGGATTAGGTCGATTACATCGACCCCAGAGCGTAACTGGCACTTATTTAATCGGCCCCGAAAGGATGAAAGGCAAATTCGACCTCAGCGGAATTTGAACTCAGAACGTATCGGCAGACGAAAGACCCCTAAGCATTTCTGCCAGCTCGCCGCCTTGTGTGTGTGTGTGTGTGTGTGCGCGTGTATGTGTGTGTGTGTGTGTGTGTGTGTGTGTGTGCATGCTTCTCAACGACATGGTTCCAGCTTCAATTCCAGTGCATGGAATTTGTGAGTGGGTTTCATAGATGGAAACTGCAGGAAACCTATCATGTATGTATGTGTGTGCGTGTGTATACATATACAAGGCAAATCAAAAATGACTGAAACAAGTAAAAGAGTAAAGAGTATATGTGTGTATGTATATCATCATCATGATCACCATCATTTAACGTCCGCTTTCCATGCTGGCATGGGTTGGACGATTTGACTGAGGACTGGTGGACCAGGAGGCGATACCAGGCTCCAATCTGATTTGGCAGAGTTTCTACAGCAGGATGCCCTTCCTAACGCCAACCACTCCGAGAGTGTAGTGGGTGCTTTTACGCTCCACCGGCACGAGGGCCAGTCAGGCGAAAGCCACGCTCAAAATGGTGTATTTTACGTGTGTATATGTATAAACACAGTGTCACATAAAAGCACCCAGCACACTCTGTAAAATGGCTGGCATTAAGGGCTTCCGGCCTTAGAAACTATGCCAAATCAGACTGGAGTCTGGTGCAGCTCCCCAGCTTGCCAACCCAGGTCAAATCGTCCAACCTATGCCAGCATGGACAGCAGACATTAAATGATGATATCCTTCAAACCATATACTCTACTGCTTGAAACAATAAGGATATATTGTTATGGTTGTTGGCACTCCGTCGCTTATGACGTCAAGGGTTCCAGTTGATCCGATCAACGGAACAGCCTGCTCATGAAATTAACGTGCAAGTGGCTGAACACTCCACAGACACGTGTACCCTTAACGTAGTTCTCGGGGATATTCAGCATGACACAGTGTGACAAGGCTGACCCTTTGAATTACAGGCACAACAGAAACAGGAAGTAAGAGTGAGAGAAAGTTGTGGTGAAAGAGTACAGCAGGGTTCGCCACCATCCCCTGCCGGAGCCTCGTTGAGCTTTTAGGTGTTTTCGTTCAATAAACACTCAC
>NC_069007.1:6554101-6557645 GCF_001194135.2 Octopus bimaculoides
TTTAGTCGAGCAAATAGACCCCAGGACTTATTCTTTGGAAGCCTAGTACTTATTCTATCGGTCTCCTTTTGCCGAACCGCTAAGTTACAGGGACGTAAACACACCAGCATCAGTTGTCAAGCGAAGTTGGGGGGACAAACACAGACACGCAAACATACACACACACACACACACATATATATATATATATATATACACACATATATACGACGGGCTTCTTTCAGTTTCCGTCTACCAAATCCACTCACAAGGCTTTGGTCAGCCCGAGGCTATAGTAGAAGACACTTGTCCAAGGTGCCACGCAGTGGGACTGAACCCGGAACCATGTGGTTGGTAAGCAAGCTACTTACCACACAGCCATTCACATTGGAATTTATTATGCGTTACGATTAGCTTTGACATTTCAATGATATGATTGTATATTTGAAGAATGACATTGTAGGGTAGGTGTGGAAAGCAAGATCTGTCCAGTTTGAACATAAAACAGGAACTATATTTGGGTCAGATATGGCTGTTTGAACAGATGGCATTCAAACTACCCTGCCAAATGTAATGCTTATTTATTCTGTTGTTATCTCACATCTTCAAGATTTCAATGGTGTGATTGTTTCTTTATAGAATGACATTGTAGGGTAGGTGTGAGAAGCAAGATCTGGCCAATTTGAACAAAAAACTTGCAGAATATTTGGACTTGATATGGCTGGCTTAACCCTTTAGCATTCACATAACTCTCTCAAATATAATGCTTTTTTTTATTCATATTGCTTTGAATTAATCATGCATAATCATGCATAGGCGCAGGTGTGGCTGTGTGATAAGAAGATTGCTTCATAACCACATGGTTCCGGGTTCAGTCCCACTGTATGGCACCTTGGGCAAGTGTCTTCTACTATAGCCTCGGGTCAACCACAGCCTTGTGTGTGTATGTGTGTGTGTGTGTGTGTGTGAATGTGTGTGTGTCTGTGTTTGTTCATCCGCCATCGCTTGACAACTGATGTTGGTGTGTTTACATCCCTGTAACTTAGTGGTTTGGCAAAAAGAGACCGATAAAATAAGTGCTAGATTTACAAAGAATAAGTCCTGGGGTCGATTTGTTCAACTGAAGGCAGTGCTCCAGCATGGCCACAGTCAAATGACTGAAACAAGTAAAAGAAAGAAAGAATTATCTTGTAGCTTCGAGGTTTTGATGTGATTATTTATTTGTGGAATGACATTTTAGGGTAGGCGTGAGAGGCCAGATCTGGCTGATTTTAACATACAGCATGTAGAATATTTGGACTTGATATGACTAGTTTAACCCTTATTTTCAGAATGACATTGTAGGGTAGGTGTGAGAGGCTGGATCTGGTCAGTCTGAATATAAAACAGGGAGAACGTTTGAGCCAGATATGACTGATTTAAATGCTTAAAGATTTCCCAGCATGCTAACGATTCTACCAGTTCAACACCCTGATGATGATAACAAGAAGAAGCAGAAAAATGGTTTTATATTTTGGCGCAAGGCCAGCAATTTCGGGGGAGTGGGGTAAGCCAATTACATTGACCTTAGCGGTCAACTCGTACTCATTTTATTAACCTCGAAAGGATGAAAGGCAATGTCAGCCTAAGTAGAATTAAAAATAATAATAATAATAATAATAATAATAATAAGAGGAATCTGAAGACGAAAACAATACCTATTGTCATAGGTGCCCTAGGAATGACAGAGAAACAGGCTGATTACTACCTAGCTCAAATACCAGGAAACCCCAAAATGGCTGAAGTTCAAAAGATAGTGCTCATGGGAACTGCCCATATCCTACGTAAAATACTGTCTATGTGATCTCAAATTTTAAAACAAACACATAATTTTCTTATGGTTTCTTAAACATTCTCTAGAACAACACTATGTACAAATCCAAATATATGGCACCCTAGGCATAACACCCACATGAACTTCTAACTTGTTGTCTCTTGAGGTCTCTGGGTGAGACTTGGATCCAACTTGTACAAATACAAAGCAAAAGTTAAACATAAAATAATAATAATAATCCTTTCTACTATAGGAACAAGGCCTGGCATTTGTGTGGAGGGGAAGAGTTGATCACCTTGACCCCAGTGTTTCACTGGTACTTAATTTATCGACCCTGAAAGGATAAAATGCAAAGTTGACCTCAACAGAGTCTATTTCTTCGACTAAAACCCTTCAAGGTGATACTCCAGCATGGCCACAATCAAATGATTGAAACAAGAAAACAATTAAAAGAAAAGACTCTACTTAACCCTTAAGCATTCAGATTCCTCTGTCAACTGTAATTCTTATTTATTCCCATTGTTTTGAATTAACCATGCATCGTCTTGTAGCTTCAAGATTTCAATGGAATCATTATCGTCTTCATTTCGTGTCCATTTTTCATGCTGGCACGGGTTAGACGGTTTGACTGGAACTGGTAAGTCGAAGAGCTGTACCAGATACCTGTCTGATTTTGGCTTGGTTTCTACGGCTGGATGCCCTTCCTAACACCAACAGGTCCATACAGTGTAGTGGGTGCCTTTCACATACCACCAGCATGGACACCTCTTATGTGTCACTGGCGAGGTTGCTTTTTATGTATCAGTGGCACAAGTACCTTTTATATGTCACTGGCACAAGTACCTTTTATATGTCACTGGCACAAGTACCTTTTATATGTCTCATGTGTCACTGGCAGCACGAGTACCTTTTACATGTCCCCAGCACCAGCCAAAGACCAGTGTGTGCGTATGTTTTTAGAATGACATTGTAGGAGAGGTGTAAGAGGTTGGATATGGTCAGTTTTAACATAAAACAGAACATTAGGGCTGGATATGGCCAGATTAAATGTTAAGGGGTTAAGGGCTCCGGGGGAAAGATGGTTGGTTGTGCAACAGCTTGAGACAACCAGCTCTGTCCTTCTGTGAGTATTTGTGTGCGTGTACGTATATGTGCGTGTGTGTGTTAGCGTGTGTGTGCGAATGCACATATCTATGCATGTGTGTGTGTGTGTGTTTTGCTTTTGTATACATGACACAGAACATTAAATCTCACAGCTTTTCATGCAAAAATAAATAACATGATAAACACACAAGGAACAAAAATAGCTTGCTAGACTCAGCTCAGCTTGGCTCGTTTCGTAACATATTGTGTAAAAAAGTTTTGTTGTAGTAGCTCTCAACGGCTTCGTGAATAAGCCCTCGCACCATCACCCCACTCGTTGCTCCCACTCCCATAGCCTTGGACAAAAAGACAAAGGTAAAGACAGTAAAGGATGGTGGTGGTGTTGGTGGTGGTGGCAGAGTTGACAACTTACATGGTGTTTTTATTTGTGATCTATCTTTCAATCTATCTACATTCATGTATGTTTGTCTATATCTATCACTCTATCTATATCTATGTATCTATCTCTATCTATCTATCTATCTATATTTATGTATCTATCTATGTATCTATCTATCTATCTATATATATATATATATATATATATATATATATATAATATCTATCTCTTAATCTAACTATATCTACACTTCTGTCTATCTATCTATT
>NC_069007.1:6557899-6560145 GCF_001194135.2 Octopus bimaculoides
GTATCTATCTATGTATCTATCTATCTATCTATATATATATATATATATATATATATATATATATAATATCTATCTCTTAATCTAACTATATCTACACTTCTGTCTATCTATCTATTTATCTGTCTGTCTGTCTATTTATCTGTCTATCTATCTATCTATCTATGAATATAGCTATCTATATTTATGTATCTAACCGTCTCTTTATATCAATGTGTCTATCTCTCTATTTGTATTTACACATCTTTATTTATCTATCAATCTATCTATACCTATCTCAATCTGTCTATCTCTAACTATGTATCTATCTATCTATCTATCTATCTATCTATCTATCTATTTTTGTATCTATCTATATCTATATCTTTATCTATCTCTCTATCAATCGATCATTTCCCCCTCTTTCCCTTTTCCAGAAATATCTGAGAGATTTAGTGCGGAGGAGTTTGTTATTCCAATCAGTATCAATAAGAGATAGTGTCAGACTGGTTATTCACCAGCCTTGCTCTCCCCAACAATCAGCTTTCATTATCCATCTAATACCATCCATTTACTCTGCCCACTATTCTTAGAAGAGTCATAGGGGGTAGAGTGCTCAGGGACTCCTTCCTTAAGGTCATATGAGAAGCAACAGTCAAAAGACTTTCTAGCTAGATTCCCAAATGTGACCAGCTAAGACTACGGCTAACATCCAACAATTTCTCTTACCACTTGGCTCAGCTTGAGAATGTGGTGTGCATATAAACATGTTTATCCATTTATCTAGTTTCTCCGTCCTCCCCCATATTCCTAGGAAGATCATGGGTGTTGTGTCCTCAGGCACCTCCTGCATGGGGTCCTATCAGACGCAACCATCATTATACTTTCTGGATTTATTCTAAAATATAACCAACTGGAACTATGGATATCATTCAACAATTTCATTCTTGGTCTACCCTGGGTCTCCAGTTAATTGGCTCAGCTTGAACTACCTATCTTGTAATTTAATTTTTTCCTTGTCATCGTCATCATATATCATGGTCTGTCACTGCCTTCTCCAAGTGGATGGCTGTTGTCATTGTCATCATGTGCTTTTTGCAAAGCCTTGATGACATTACAACAACAGTAACCCCAACCAAGTAGATCTCCCATCGCACGAAACCAAAGCATTACTTCATTCTGACTCTCTCATAGTGTTTCCTTGGCAGTACCAGTTACGCACTGGGGTCGATGTAATCGACTTAATCCGTTCGTCTGTCCTTGTTCATTCCCTCTATGTTTATCCCCCCCCCCCCGCACCCCGTGGGCAATAAAGAAATAGGGATCATGCCAAATCAGACTTGGAGTCTGGTGCAGCCTTCCAGCTTGCCAGACCTGGTCAAACCATCCAACCCATACCAGCATGGACGACGGACATTAAATGGTGATGATGATGATGATGATGATGATATATGTATGTGTGAGGGGGTGCTGAAAAGTTCCTGGCTTTAAGGGTATTGCAAAGGGTCTGGTTAGAGGCCTAACCCTCAGAATCCTTTAACAGGGCTTAGCAAAATTGAAGGGCCACTGTAATAAGTGTGTGAATTTAACTGATCCTTCTGTATTTGCTTTTACCCAAAGCCAGGAACTCTTCAGCAACCCCTTGTACAGTACTAAAATTAACAGAAACAATCTTCTGTGTTTACAGAATTTTGATGTATTCGATGATACTGTAACATTGTTTATATATTATTATTCATTAATGGGTTGGATGGTTTGACTGAAACTGGTAAGCCGGGGAGCTGCACCAAGCTCTACTCTGATTTGGTTTCTGCGGCTGGAAGATCTTCCTAACACCAACTACCCCTAGGGTGCAGTGGGTATTTTCTATGGGTGCCATTCACGTGACACTAGTATTGGCCACAACTATTATGATTTTACTTGGCTTGACAAATCTTCTCAAGCACAGCGTATCACCAAAGGTCTCAGTCATTTGTAATGACCCCGGTACGAGTGAACCTGGTGCAGCGCCCCAGCTTACCAGTTTTCAGTCAGACAGTGCAACCCATGCCAGCATGGAAAATAGACGTTAAATGATGATACACACATGCAGGAGTGGCTGTGTGGTAAGTAACTTGCTTACCAACCACATGGTTCCGGGTTCAGTCCCACTGCGTGGCACCTTGGGCAAGTGTCTTCTACTATAGCCTTGGGCCGACCAAAGCCTTGTAAGTGGATTTGGTAGATGGAAACCGAAAGAAGACCGTTGTATATATGTATATATATATATA
>NC_069007.1:6560665-6562454 GCF_001194135.2 Octopus bimaculoides
TATATATATCTTGTTTTGGCCATTTGGTTGTGGCCATGCTGGAGCACTGCTTAGAAGAAATTTTTAGTCGAATGAATCAATCCCAGGACTTACATTTTTTAAAGCCTGGTATTTTATCTATCAGTGTCTTTAGCCAAACTGTTGACTTATGGGTTGTAAACACCAAAACCGGTTGTCAAGCGCTGGGGGAGGGGACAAACACAGACACAAAGGCAAACACACACACACACATATATATATATAACGGGCTTCTTTCAGTTTCCATCTACCAAATCCACTCACGAGGTTTTAGTCGGCTCGACGCTTATAGTAGAAGACGCTTGCCCAAGGTGCCGTGCAGTGGGACTGAACCTGGAACCATGTAGTTGAGAAGCAAACTTCTTACCACAGTCACAAATCGTACTATAGTCACCAGTCACTTCTAACTGAACTGGTATCTAAAGTAAACATTAAAACATCCTGTGAAGCAGAAGTTCTCGATTTATAACGAGTGTGTAAACCCAGCACAGACCACAAAAGGATGGAAAATTAACGAAAAAAAAGACTGTCTTAGTTCGTTTTTACTTAATCACACCGATGTATGTAAAAAAAAATATTACGCAATAACATATTTCCCAAGAGACTTAAGTATTCTTAATATAAATTTTTTAAATGCTTAAAATAGTATATCCTATAAATTATATCATGTACCAGCGAACTTCCCGTTAATGAATGCGTTTGTGCGCGCGCACAAGAATTATACTCAGCGCACGAAAGTGGAGAAATGCACGCGCACAAAGTTTACAAGATGAAAATGAATTTTCTTTTTATTATCTTTTTAAGATATGCCCACTTTTACTGCCCTGATTGATGTTTAAAGGTGATGCTTTAAGCTTAACGTTTGATAGACTGTGGCCACAAATTCCTTAGTGTGTGATAGGTTTAATAATTAATTAACGAAGCTAAAATTGTCTACTGGAAAATAAATAAATAAATAAAATAATTATCTAAATTAAAAACTGTGTATATATATATATATATATATATATATATACACACACACACGCACACAAATAGATACTAATTTAAGACCGTTAAAGCGAGTGTACCCTTTTCTTTTCTTTTTTTTAAATCGATGCGCACATTATTCATAAAATAAACACAAAATTCGCACAAAGAAGAAATCCTGCGCACATTTCGGGCTTAAACTTACAAGGAACATTCTGTACGAGGTCACCGCTTTTGATCATCAACCAGTTGGAATTGTTTAGCCCTAGGTCAACAATTTGTTGAATAGCAAGAATTACAATCAAAGACGCATCAGTCGTGATCACGCCTATATAAGTGTGTGTATATATATGTATGTATATACGATTGTGTATATATATATACTCTTTTACTTGTTTCAGTCATTTGACTGCGGCCATGCTGGAGCACCGCCTTTAGTCGAGCAAATCGACCCCAGGACTTAATTTCTTTGGAAGCCTAGTACTTATTCTATCGGTCTTTTTTGCCGAACCGCTAAGTTACGGAGACGTAAACACACCACCATCGGTTTTCAAGCGATGTTGGGGGGACAAACACAGACACACAAACATATATATATATACATATATACGACGGGCTTCTTTCAGTTTCCGTCTACCAAATCCACTCACAAGGCTTTGGTCGGCCTGAGGCTATAGTGGAAGACACTTGCTCAAGGTGCCACGCAGTGGGAATATTATATATATATATTATTATTATTATATATATATTATTATTATTATTATTATTACTATTATATATATATATATATATATATATATAT
>NC_069007.1:6563056-6567322 GCF_001194135.2 Octopus bimaculoides
TTAACGATTCGATGCTGTTTTTTTTTTTTTATTATTTCTGTTATTACAAAATGACAGACCATCAGACAGACAGACAGATAGATAGATAGATAGACAAACATAGATGGGTTGGTAGATATTCACAGTTCCATACCTTTTGAGTTCTTTGTTCTTACGAAATGATCGATAAAGATAGATGAAATGATATATGAGTAGATAGATAAATACATATAGTAAAATTATATATATATAGTTTGATTTTAATTGAGTTTTTACCTGTAATTTTGGATTTTGTCCCTAATATTATATATATATATAATGACCGTAATTAAAAGCTCATATTCCTTCAAAAATGTTAACAAGTTGTTTGGTTACAATATAGAGCAATGAGTGAATGTATACACATATATATACACACACATATGTGTGTATATATATATATACATATATATACACACATTTATACACGCATATATACACACATCTATATATATATATATATATATATACACACACAGATGTTTACACATATATAACATTTTTTTCCTTTGTTCTTAGGAAATGATCGATAAAAATAGATGAATAAATGAGTAGATAAGTAGATATAGCAAAACTGTCCATAACGGTATATATATGTATATATATATATGAATATAAATATTTATATATATGCACACTTACACACACACACGCACACATAAGAAACATACATGCACACATGTATCATAGATACATATACCGATTCGTCATCAATCGATGTAACAAAATTCACAAAAATTATTACACAATCATTATATAATCTAACTGGAATTTCTTTCAACAAATATTTATCTTTCCTTCCATCAAATCTTAATTAAAAATATAATTTAAATAATTAAATAAATACATCTTTTGTTTGGTTTCCCCATAAATGAACCCTGTATTTTTTTTTCCGATGAATATAAGAAAGAGGATGAAATTATTAGATAAAAACACTAATACTTACCATAATAAATATATATGTGTATGTTGGTGGGAATGTTTGTGAGATTGGGTGAGTTTATGGAGACAGAAAATATATAAATATGTATAAAAGAGTTCAACACCAAGGAGAATGGTCCAACACCATCACCTTGTTTACAAATGTTGAAGAAGCAAAGAAGGGGAGGACATGTGGTTTAATTAGAGGAGGATAGGGTTATAGACTGAGTGAGAAAGTGTTGTAGAGAGAGGGGGAGAGTGTCATAGAAAGAGGAAGATATTCTTAAGAGAGGGGAGAGTGTCATAGAAAGAGGAAGATAGTATTAAGAGAGGGGGAGAGTGTCATAGAAAGAGGAAAATAGTCTTAAGAGAGAGGAGAGTGTCATAGAAAGAGGAACATAGTCTTAAGAGAGGGGGAGAGTGTCATAGAAAGAGGAAGATATTCTTAAGAGAGGGGAACGTGTTAAAGACAGAGAGAGTATTTTGTTCTTTGATAGATAGGATGAGTGTTATAAAGAGAGAGAAAGTGTTATAGAAAGTAGGAGGGATTCTTATTGAGGGAGGAGGAGGAAGAACATATGGTATTAAACAGAATGGGTGATAGTTAGAGAGAGCTGGTATTGTATTATAGAGAGAAAGAGGAAGATAGGGACATAGAGACAGGGAGGAAAATTACGGAAGTTAGCGAAAGATTGAGAGATCGCAACGAGTGAGTGTGAGGAGTGGTAACAGGAGGTAGAGGAAGTAGTTTGTGACGAAGTAGGAAGGACACAGAGGAAAACTACTACAATGACGATGACGACAGGTAGATGAGAGAGAAAGAGTAAAAGAGAAGACGGAAAACGACTGCAAAGAGATAAACAGACTCTGTGAGAGAGAGAGAGAGAGAGAGAGAGAGCGATGGAAACTGGGGATGGAGGTGAAGGGAAAAGGGAGATAAAGAGGCAATGAGAAAATGTGGGGGTCGGTGAGAGGAGAATTACGTAATGATAGAACCGGAGGGGAAAAATTAAATGTTGAAATGTGAGAGAGAAGAAAGAAATAGCTTTAATGAATGAAAAATAATGCACGCACATGTTCTGTTTGTTTCGGTCATTGGTTTATATACTTATGATATATATGTACACGTGAGTGTGTGTAATGTATGTATGCCTTCGGCTTCAGTCTGACGAGCCGTCCATGGGACTTGGCTCGTAATGGATGCCAAATCATTGGTCACTCAACGACCGGACATAGACTTAACAGTACATATAATATAATAACGGCTGGCTTCTCGGATTATGTGATGTATACATTCTGGGCAGGATTACCCATTTTCGCCAGCCAAGTGGATGGAAGCAACGCAAAATGAAGATGAAGTGTTTTTATCAAGGACACGATGCGTTGCCCTGTCCAGGAATCGAAACCACAATCTTACGATCATGAGAGCAACACATTAACCACTAAGGCACACGTCTCCACACATTTCTCTCTCTCTCTCTCTCTCTCTCTCTCTCTGTATATATATATATATATATATATATATATATATATATATCTTTTTACTCTTTTACTTGTTTCAGTCATTTGACTGTGGCCATGCTGGAGCACCGCCTTTAGTCGAGCACATCGACCCCAGGGCTTATTCTTTGGATGCCTAGTACTTATTCCATCGGTCTGTTTTGCCGAACCGCTAAGTTACGGGGACGTAAACACACCGGCATCGGTTGTCAAGCGATGTTGGGGGGACAAACACACACACACACACACATACATACATATATATATATATATATATATATGACGGGCTTCTTTCAGTTTCCGTCTATCAAATCCACTCACAAGGCTTTGGTCGGCCCGAGGCTATAGTAGAAGACACTTGCCCAAGGTGCCACGCAGTGGGAATGAACCTGGAACCATATGGTTGATAAACAAGCTACTTACCACACAGCCACTCCTACTATATATATATGCATGTATGCATATTACTGATACTCCGTCGCTTACGTCAACGAGGGTTCCAGTTGATCCGATCAATGCAGGGGTCACCAAACCACGACCCGCGAGGTCAGTTTATCTGGTCCGGCGCTACACTGTACCTTTCGTGTAAATACCTGCATTGAGAGTTCATTTCTGCTGCGATTGTTTTTTTTAACTTGCATTAAAATTCTCTTCAAGAGAATGTTTGCTGAAAATGAATCTATCACTCGTCACAAGTTACAAAATAGTGCGGAGCGAGGAAAACCCGTTTCCTGGCGGAAACTTCATCAAAGAGTGTCTGATGGAAACAGCAAATGACCTGTGTCCTGAGAAATTCGACTTGTCTAGAAGTATCAGCTTTTCATAGGAGAGAACATAGTGCTACAGATGCACGAGAAAGCTGGGAACTTCTTTTGGTATTCTCTGGCACTGGGTGAGTCTACTGATCTCTCGGGTACGTCACAACTTCTTGTGTTCATTCGTGGTATTAATTTGGACTTTCAGACCACTGACGAGTTGGCACCTGTTTACAGCACACATGGAACAACTGGAAGAACATATTTTCATCGTAGTACAGAAAACTTTGTAAGGCTATATCTTTCAGTGGAATTAGTTTCAGTTGATAGAGGGGAAAACATGCCTAGAGTGGTGGGGCAGATCAGGACTAAGTTGAAAGATCTTCAACTCCTGGGCGCTCAGTTTATACATTCAACTCCTGGACGCTCTGTTTATACATCAGCAAGCATTCTGTGGGAAAGACTTAGATATTTTTTGCGGACTGAAACCAGTCGTTTCTGCGGTGAGCTTCATTTGGGATCATGCACTTAACCACCGTCAGTTCCAGGTTTTTCTTGAAAAAATTGATTCTGAATTCTGTGACTTGCCGTATCTCACCTGCAGTAAAGTCCTGTTTTGTTTTTATAAGCACCGAAGAGAAATAGATATTTTTCTCAACGAAAAGGACAAAACGGATCCACTTGTGTCAGATCCTACTTAGCTGTCAAAGTTATCATTTTTGGTTGACTTCACATCCCACATGAATGAATTGAACTTCAAACTTCAGGGAATGGGTAAGCTTATCGGTGATCTCTACAGAATCATCAAATGATTTCGGAGAAAGCTATCATTATTTGAAGCACAAATGGAAAGAGGAAACCTCTCATTTTCAGCGTTTCAAAGAGTTTCACACTGGAATTGCAGAAGATGTCAACCTTGTGTTTCCGAAGAAGATTATTTGTGACTTAAATAAGCATTATTTTGGAGATATTCTCAGATCTCGATAGAACTGTGAGGGACATTCTTCCGTTCCAGAATCCATTTGACAGGGACCTTCTCTTTGTGGCTGGAGACTTCAACGGTCATGTCGGA
>NC_069007.1:6568333-6569102 GCF_001194135.2 Octopus bimaculoides
GGGGGGGGGGTGAGTTTGTTTACAAGTAGATTACGGGATGGGGGTGAGTGACGACGATGACGACGACGACTAACGTTGCGGGTGGGTGGGTGGTAGGATCAACGTAGAGAAAAGGGGCAGGGGAACCTGCCGAGTCGCACTGTGTTCTAGTTAGGGCTTTCACATTGTTTTGTTGTAGCAGTTGTAGTAGTGGTAGTAATAGCGGCGGCGGCGGCGGCGGTGGTGGTGGTGGAACTAGCAGCAGCGGCAGCAGCGGCAGCAGCGGCAACAGCAGTAGCAGTAGTAGTAGTCGTAGTAGTAGTAGTGATGGTGGGGGAGTTTGTAGTTGTGGTGGAAGTAGTAGTAGTAGTAGTAGTAGTAGTAGTAGTGTTGGTGTTCGTGTTGTTGGTGTTAGTGGTTATAGTGGTGGTGGTTGTGGTAGTGGTGGTGGTGTCGGTGTTGTTGGTAGTAGTGACGGTGGTGTTAGTTGGTAGTTCTAGTGGAAATTGTAGTAGTAGCAGCAGCAGCAGTAGTAGTAGTAGCAAATATCTTATTTAACAGTGCATCTATTAAATGTCGTAATCAAGCCGTGCTTTATTGTTGTTGTTTTTTTTTTGCTGTGGCATTATTTATCTAGGGTTACATTGTTTAATGTCAGAATTAAACGTCGAAAAAGTCATCTTAACCCTTCAATAACCCGTAAACAATTATTTCTGCCCCTATACACATCTTAGATATGAAAACTACATACACACACGCACACACGCACAAACACTAACACCCCCCCCCC
>NC_069007.1:6569129-6572982 GCF_001194135.2 Octopus bimaculoides
CCCAATACACACATAGATACACTCATAGACACACACACACACATTTCTCTCTCTCTCTCACATACACACTCAAAATATGAAGCATAATATTCCCCGTTAATTGTGGTGCCTTTTGCCAGAAAATCCATTATGTCTACTCCGCGCTGCTCCCAAAAGACTGTGAGCATCACCTTGCCTGCTGAGGGTTGGACACGAGCCTTCTTTGGAGGTCGTGAATTAGCATGTTTCCATTGCTTCGACTGGACTTGTTTCATCCTGTGTGATAAGTCTGCCGAAAAAGCCCCCCTCATCTTCTTAGCTCATTGCCAAAAGAGCCTGAGAGCAATTGACTCGTTCCTGCTTCTGAAAAGGTGCGAAGATCAGGGGAATCCATCGCGCAGGGCAAATGGTCGTAAACGATTTTTCCCACGGACCCTACACTTATCTTCACTTCTTGGGCTAGTTGCCGAATAGTTATGTGGCGATCCGCCAAAATGGCGACTTCCACTTTATGGATGGTGTCGTCATCAATGGCGAAATGTGGCCGTCCAGTAATAGGAGCAGTTTCCATTGATATCCGACTACATTGGAACTGGTGATGCCAGTGCTTGGCTATGTCGTATGATGGTACATCATTATCATAAGCTTCTTTCATCTCATCGAATGTCTCTTTTGGTATACAATCTTTCAAGTATAAGAACCTGATCACTGATTTGCATTCAACTGCCTCCGTAATAACACCTTAGTCCACTTCAGCAGCCGTAAAAGACAAACGAATACTAGAGGAAGGCTGCAATTAACAAAATGACATGTAGAGACATGTAGGATTATACCTGTGCAAGTTCCATTTCCTGCAATAACTGGAAGTGGGCCAGGGGAAATCATATATATATACATATATATTCTTTTATTCTTTTATTCTCTTGTTTCGGTCATTTGACTGCAGCCATACGTGTGTATGTGTGTGTGTGTTTGTCCCCACCGCTTGACAACCGATGTTAGTGTGTTTACGTCCCCCAAACTTTATGGTCCGGCAGAAAGAAACCGATAGAATAAGTACTGGGCTTAAAAAGAAAATGAGTACTGGAGTCGATTCATTTGACTAAAATCCCCACCCCCCAGCATGACCGCAGTCTAATGACTGAAACAAGTAAAAAATAAAAAGTAAAAAGTGCCGTTAAACTCCGTGTATAATACGCACCTATTTCTGTCATAAAATCAATATTAATATTTGAAGTACGTGTGGAGGCGAGTGGCTTAGTGGTTAGGGTGTCGATAAAATAAGTATCAGTTGAGCACTGGGTCGATGTAATCGACTTACCCATCTCCCGAAATTGCTGGCTTTGTGCCAAAATTTGAAATCAATGTTTGAGGTGTGTATAATGCACAGCATGAAACTTTTCTTGTTATATAGGCGCAGGCGGGGCTGTGTCGTAAAAAAAGTTCGCTTGGCAACCACGTGCTTTTGGTCTCAGTCCCAATGTGCGGCACCCTGGGCAAGGTGTCTTCTACATTGGTCTGGGGCTGACCAATGCCTTGTGAGTGAATTTGACCGACAGGAGTTGTGTGAGAGCCCGTCTCACGCGCGCGTGCACACAGAGACACATACATATTGTTTATTTGGGAATATTCAATATCACCATAGGTTTCATGCGTTATAATTCGCACGACACCTAAGGCAGTGTTGAAAATCCTCAAATAAAATATTTATGCAGCAATTCTGTGATGAATACTCATTCATACTATCCGTCACATATATAAATGTGTGTGTGTTTGTGTCTGTATGTGTGTGTGTGTGCGTGAAAGAGAGAGAGAAAGAAAAAGAGAGTGAAAGAGAGACAACAAGGAATAAATCCTTGCTAATTAAACGCTCAATAAATGATAGGTCGTTACACTTTAACAGATTATAATGGTTATATTGCTGTAAATCTTAACAGTAACAAATTTAGCTAATAAAAGCGTAAAAGCTTTTATTACGCGCGTGTGTGTATATATGCATGCATGTATGTATGTATGTTTGTATGTTTTTATGTACGCACGTACGTACGTATGCATGTATTTATGTATATATGTATGTACGTATGTATGTATATACGTACGCACGTATGTACTTATGTATGTCTTTTGTCAGGTCGCTCTTATGTTCTACTGGTAACATGTAACCCAGTACAACCTATTGCATGGTCGGGTCGTCGGCGACTAAACCGGCCACCCCTACCAAGCTTGCTTGGTGAGGAAGGTGACTATTGGACCCCCTGCTGAATAAAAAACAAGACCTGTCAAAGGGCGGAAGAATTCAGAAGAGTCAATGTGGAAAGATTTGTCTTAGTGGCACTCCGTCGCTTACGACGTCGAGGGTTCCAGTTGATCCGATCAACGGAACAGTCTGCTCGTGAAATTAACGTGCAAGTGGCTGAGAACTCCACAGACACGTGTACCCTTAACGTAGTTCTCGGGGACAAGGCTGACCCTTTGGATTACAGGCACAACAGAAACAGGAAGTAAGAGTGAGAGAAAGTTATGGTGAAAGAGTACAGCAGGGTTCGCCACCATCTCCTGCCGGAGCCTCGTGGAGCTTTAGATGTTTTCGCTCAATAAACACTCACAACGCCCGGCCTGGGAATCGAAACCGCGATCCTATGACCGCGAGTCCGCTGCCCTAACCACTGGGCCATTGCGCCTCCACTATTTGTCGTAGTAAGGCTGGGCTAAAGAGCCATAGGAAATTGCACAACCGCACATTGATTATAGATGGACCGATGATTTGGAATGCATACTCTGTCATAAAGTATGCAAATCAAAAAGTGGCTTGAAAAGGCATAGTAAAGTCCGTCCATGGAGGTGTAAACTGTACAATCACCAAGTTTTCTTGCGCTAATTGTCCAAAAGCATGCAAGTCTTTGGCAGACCCCAAAAGCCATATTCGTGCAGCTTATCGATGATATTCTTGGGCATAAAGAAATCAGACAATGGCTCTACTCGAACTCGAGTAGAGTTCGAGTGTATGCGAACCATGTCGAAAATTGAATTTACTCCCTCTACCCTACCACCCCATTGCCAAAAACAAAAAACAACAACACCAACACCGCTGCCACCTTCACACCATCACCGTCATATAAATTGTCGTCAAATGATACATCAGAGTTCTCTCCCTTGTACATTTTGAAATAATTTTTCATTAACGTTAATATTATTCTTCTCGTTACGGTTATATTATATTTTCAAGTTATTAGGAAAAAAAACTGACAAGAAACAAACGAAACGAAACAAAACATAAATATTTCCTCTCACTATATTCAGTATCGTAACTAGGGCGGCGAGCTGGCAGAGTCGTTAGCACGCCGGGCGAAATGCTTAGCGGTATTTCGTCTGCTGCTACGTTCTAAGTTCAAATTCCGCCGAGCTCGACTTTGCCTTTCATCCTTTCGGGGTCGATTAAATAAGTACCAGTTACGCACTGGGGTCGATGGCATCGACTTAATCCCATTGTCTGTCCTTGTTTGTCCCTTCTATGTTTAGCCCCCTGTGGGCAATAAAGAAATAAAACTAACACTTAGTTATATGTTTTCGTGCAGAGGACGTTCTCGGGAAATCTTCTTCTATACCTGTCAGTCAACTACGATTCATTCGCAAATTATTCATTGTTTTACAAATAGCATTTGTCCAGCTGTCTCTAGTTTTTTTTTTAAAAAGCGATTTCGCATCGTTAGTCACATGTCAAGTTATAAACTGAAGATGAGTCAGATTTAAATGTTAATCCAGTCTAGCACGATGTGACTGTTTAACTTGTGATGGAAAAGAAAGGAGAGAGCAGAACAAACTTTATTCTCCATTTGAATATATTTATAACGTGTGTGTGTGTGTGTGGGGGGGG
>NC_069007.1:6574316-6576509 GCF_001194135.2 Octopus bimaculoides
AGAACATAAAAAAAAACAAAAACATGGAAAACGAACTTTTGTTTTTGAACAACGAAAAAAAAACAAATAGAGAAACGAGACAGGCAACATAAAGAACAATCCCTTCATCAGTTGTCCCCTGTTTTATCTACTCCGCATTTTGAATGTAGGGACAAGACGCGACTTCGTTAAAACAGTCGTTCCCGCAAAGCAAATTAAATAAAATATGGGATTTGCAGAGGGTTAAAGTGGTGACAAAAACAGAACAGTGAGAACAAAACAGTGAAAACAAACAGTAAGGGCTGTTGAACCATAACGAGTTGAAGTGGCGAACGCTGGAGAAACGAGCTTTGACGGGAGACAGGCAAAAGTGTGTCTTGTCTTTTGTAAAGTAAGATTGTTTCAGTCATTTGAATGCGACCATGCTGGGGCACTGCCTCGAAGGATTTTAGTCGAACAAATCAACCCCAAGACGTTTTGTAAGCCTAGTACTTCTATTAGACTCTATTGTCGAACCTCTAACTTACGGAGACGTAAACACACCAACACCAGTTGTCAAACGGTGGAGGGGAGAAACACAGCCACAGATAGACAGACAGACACACACACACACACACACACACACACACACACATACATACGACGGGCTTCTTCCAGTTTCCGTCTACCAAATCCACTCGACCTTTGTGTTGTAGGCAGAGCGGTTGGTGTCTTTCTCAACCGCGTCCCACACATAGAAACCCATGGGATTACAGCTGTGGGGAGAATCACTTCTGACGCTTTCCATAGGTATGGCAAGGGGTCGAATCCTGCTGCTACACATGTGGCCATCCAGCAGCAACCTTCGCTATATAGGGTTTGACCACTGTCCCCAGCAGCTTCAAATATCCATCTGAATTGAGCCACAGGACCTGTTCAAAGATGTGGAGACGAGCTGCGGCCGGCGTGTGCAGACAGAATACCTGTCGTGTCTCTTTCTGCTGGTTACGGCTTCGCAGTCCCCGTTGCAGCTGTTCGGGTCCCGTCTGACAGGTATCGGGTGAAAGTATAACCAATTTATTGCACATAAGTTTTATCGATTAAATCTTATACGGATCCCCGCCCCTCGAGGGCCATATGGACCCGGGTTGAGAACCACTGACTTAAGCACCTGCCTCGTGTCACCTGAAAAACCGCTTAATGGCACCTGAACGTCTACATCGTCTCACTTGAAAACGTACCTCCTGTCACCTCCAGACCCATCTTGTGTCGCCTGAAAATGCGCTTCGTGTTGTTTGAAAAGTTGCTTTTTATCACCCGAGGGGCCGCGGGAGAGGATCAGCAAACTCAAAGGCTGCCCCAGGCGGCACACACTCAAGCTACGCCACTGCCGGTGGGTTTCGATTTGAAGGAGATGTTGGCTGCTATTTCTAGTTGGTCATGTATCCACATAGGCCGTTCCATTGTTGACTCGTGCTGCTGGAGGTTGTGTAAACATTTCAGGACTAAGTTGGATGTTTGTAGATGGCGCTGTGACGTCAAAGGCTATCGTGGCCTTTACTGGTTTGACATGACCAGAGGATGGAGGGGGCGTCTAAATCCGTTGCGGTGGCGGTGGTGGTGATGTTGGTTTTGGTGTTGGTGGTGATGGTGGTGGTGGTGGGGATGGTGACAGTTGTGGGTGGTAGTGATTGTGGTGGTGGTGGTGCTGATGATGATGGTGGTGATGATAGTAATGGTGGTGGTGTTCAAGGTGATGATGACGATGATAATGATGATGGTGGTGTTGGTGGTGATGATGACGGTGGTGGTGATGACGACGACTACGATAATGATGGTATTTGTTGGTGGTGCTTATTGGTGGTGATAATAATAGTGGTGGTGGGGATGGTGATGATAATGATGATGATGCTAGTGGTGGTCTTCGATGGTAAATAGCTATGTTGTTGTTGGCACTCCGTCGCTTACAACGACGAGGGTTCCAGTTGATCCGATCAACGGAACAGCCTGCTCGTGAAATTAACGTGCAAGTGGCTGAGCACTCCACAGACACGTGTACCCTTAACGTAGTTCTCGGGGATATTCACCGTGACACAGTGTGTGACAAGGCTGACCCTTTGAATTACAGGCACAACAGAAACAGGAAGAAAGAGTGAGAGAAAGCTGTGGTGAAAGAGTACAGCAGGGTTCGCCACCATCCCCTGCTGGAGCCTCGTGGAGCTTTTAGGTGTTTTC
>NC_069007.1:6576978-6580283 GCF_001194135.2 Octopus bimaculoides
GTGTGTGTATTAAAAGTTATGTCTGGTCATAAAGTGACCAATGGTTTCTCATCCACAGAGGCCTTAGCCTCGCGGTCGTCTCGTCAGATTCTAAAGCCGAAAATAAATGTGATTCTTTACCTCTGGTGCAGGCGTGGGGCGGTTTGGTAAGAAGCTTGCGGCGAAATGCTTAGCGGTATTTCGTCTGCCGTTACGTTCTAAGTTCAAATTCCGCCGAGATTGACTTTGCCTTTCATCCTTTCGGGGTCGATAAATTAAGTACCAGTTACACACTGGGGTCGATGTAATCGACTTAACTCCTTTGTCTGTCCTTGTTTATCCCCTCTATGTTTAGCCCCCTGTGGGTAATAAAGAATTAAGAGGTTTGCTTTCCAGCCACATGGTTCCGGGTTCAGTCCCATTGCGTAGCACCTTGGGTAAGTAAGTTCTACTATAACCACGGGGTGACTAAAGCCCTGTGACTGGATTTCTTTGACGGAAACTGAAAGAAGCTCGTCGTATGCATGTATATGCGTGTGTCGCACCACTTCTTGGACAAACGGTGTTAATGTGTTTACCTCTTCGTAACTTAGCAGTTCGGCAAAAAAGTTAGAATAATTGGATTAAAACGAGAAGTACTGGGGTAGATCCACTGGACTAAAAAGTTATCAAAGTAGTGCCCCAGCATGGCCTTAGTTTAATGATTGAAACTAGTGGAAAAAACGAAAGATAGAAAGTACGAGAAAAAGATTTTTTTTTAAAATGTATTCAGGGGAAGTAATTCTAAAGAAAATAGCAAGAGTTATCTACCATGAATTTCAAATTTTAACGCGGCGAACTATTTGGCACAGGTACTTTTTTTTTCTAAAAGTCTAGTACTTAAAGTATCGCTCTGTTTTATCGAGCTGGTGATTTTTAAGGATCTCACCAAACCAACGCCGGTTGTCAAACGGTAGTGGTGCTGGTGGTGGTGGGAACAACCACAACCACACGCATACATATAAATACACACACACACACACACACACACACACACACACACACACACACACACACACACACACACACACACACACACACACACACACACACACACACACATGCGCACATGGAAAAGGCTCAAGTCCTTCCCGAGCCAGAAGCTCCCTTTTACCAGCTGGAGCAACGTGAAACGAAGTGTTTTATTCAAAGGACAGCAGCTCTTCGACATAAATCCACAAGTCAACCATGCTCGGATCGTGCACGAACACGAATGTGCACAGAATGAAACCTAGAAACGTAAATAAGTAAATGAACAACAGCTAATATATGCCCTACCTACGTATTATTCTTTTAGATGTTTCAGTCATTTATTTGATTGCGACCCTGATGGAGCACCCCCTTAAAGGGTATCTTAGTCGAAGGAATCGACCCCAGGACTTATTCTTTGTAAGCCTAGTGCTTATTCTATTGGTCTCTTTTTCCGAGCCGTAAACACACCAACATCAGTTGTCAAGCGATAGTGAAGGGACAAACACAGACACACACACATAAATATACACACACACATAAATACACACACACACACACACACACACACATACACACACACATATATATATATATACACACACACACATACACACACAACAGGCTTCTTTCAGTCCCTGCCTAACAAATCCATTCACAAGACTTCGGTCATCCTGAGGCTACAGTAGAAGACACTTGGTCAAGGTGCCCCGCAGTGGGACTGAACCTGGAACCTCTTACCACACAGCCACGCCTACGCCTATGTTTGTATTATTCTCTTATAGTAGGGTGGTGCTGCGCTCAAGGCCGTCCTAGCAGTGTTATAGGCTCCCGGGTGAATCAGTGTTCTGAGCCCTATGGCATTTTACATTGACAGCAAACCACAACATACACATATCAGAATTGAGACCCAAGACCCTTGAGAACCCCGAGCAACTGCCCAGTGTACCCTTTCCTTGAGACGGTCTTGGCTGCATAAGTAGTCATACACCTCAAAATAGTACCCGGAAATAAATTATTCTTGTCTGATATTAGATGTACGTGTACGCTAAAACGGTGGTGGAGGCATTGAATCGTAATAAACGGGCGCGATGGAAATGTTTTAGTTAAACAAAAGACGTGATTGTTAAAACAACTTCGTGAATCACGGGGGAAATTGTTAACAAGGTATCTCGTTTTCTTGAAAGCGATATAAATAGGATCAGTGTAAGGATAAAAATGACGGATGAAATGTGACCCGAGTGTCATGGCGTGACTTTCATTGTTACTATACACTCCTGATCTATTTAGTTTACCGTGAATGTATGCATGAATATATGTATATGTGTGTGTGTGTATATATGGGTGTACAGATGTATGTGTGTTTGGATATATGTACATAGGTGTGTGTGTATTTAGATTAGTGCGTATGTACATGTGAACCTTAGTATGTTTGCATGTATGTATGTATGAATGTATATGCTAACGTATTTATGAATGTATTTAGGTAGACAAGTATGTACCTATGTTAGTATGTCTGCATGTATGTATGTGTGTGTGAGCGTGCGTGCGTGTGTGTGTATGTATGTACGTATGTATGTATAAAGGCATGCTTAACATTTCTTCCTTTGTTGTTTAAAAGTTTAGTTTGACCTTACAACTGGTCGGTGTTTAGATTGTAAATGTATGTGCACCTGCGTGTATATATATATATATATATATATATATATATATATATATATATATATATATATATATATATATATATATATATAATACAAATAATATGTGAGTATATGCAAATATACGTACATGTATGTACATACCTACAACTACATGTATATATAGATGCATATCTGGGTACAGGACGTCACAAAAAACGTGGACAAAATGAAATACAGAACATAAACAGAGCACAGAAAACAAACGGGCCACATAGAGAATATTTTCTACATCAGCTGCCCCTATTCTAAACTAAGCGTTTCGAAGAGTTAGGGCAGGACGCTTTGTTAGAATAGCTCTTCCCGCGGAAACAAATTAAATTAAATTAAATTAAATTTGTAATGCGGAGGAATTGAGTAGCAAACAGAAAACACGACAGGAAAACGAAGCGGTGAAAATAAACAAGAAGGACTGTAAGGCCAGACGTGAAAAAAATATCTGTATACTGAACGCTGTGATGTGACGAACTTGAGGGGAAGAGAGAAGAAAGTTCGTGCTAGCTTGGCAGTGGCCAAGAGAAGAAAGAAAGCAGTAGCCGGTCACATGTGACCAGCGAGGGGTAAGGAGAAAGAGTGGTAGAGAGAGAAAAAAGGGGAGGAAGTTGAATATAGGTGAGC
>NC_069007.1:6580753-6582112 GCF_001194135.2 Octopus bimaculoides
ACATATACATGCGCAAACACACACATATATATATATAGTCAACCCTTGAAATATCCATGTAACCCAACAGACTCCTTATTTGTTTATATTAACATTATCCCATTCATAAACACACACAACCCTGGAGTTACCAACATGTTTCAAATTATACAATCAAACTTACCAATAGTCCTACAAAGCCCCCAAATGGGAAACCTATTAAACAAATATTGCATAAGAAACAGTAAAGACCAAGAGAAAAAAACTCAAAAAACAACTGACAAGAGCAAAATTCCCATCAGAGAATGAAACCGAATTCTTTGTGAAAGACTGTGGAGATGGTAGATGTGGGACCTGCAGTAACCCCATCTATAAATATATAGAGGAAAACAGCCAAATAAAATTTAAGAGTGGACACATATTCAAAATAAATGCAAACATGAATTGCAAGACACATTGCATAACCTGTCCCACCTGCAAGGAGAACTATATGGGTGAAACTGGCAATTCTTTATGCCAGCGAGTCAAAATTCACCGTCAGCATATCCAACAGGGAGAGCTACAAACAATTCCACTAAGTAAACACTTAGAAACATATGGAGAAGGAAGATACAAGATCTTTCCCTTCTATAAATGCCCGAGGAACGACACCTTCTTCAGAAAAAAATATGGAACAACACTTCATAGCAAAATTCTCCCCCCAACTGAATGGCTGAAAATATGAAAATCACATCAACTTCCTTATAAACCTATTTGGAACCCTAAGATATATGCATGTGTCTGTATGTATATACATAAATAGAAACATTCTTGCATCTAGATTTTCCAACCCATACCAGCATGGGAATCAAGCATTGGATAATAATGATGATGATGATGATGATGATAATAAGTCCAGACTATTTTTTGAAAAATAACTTTTGATTATTCCTCATCAAAACAGACCCTCATTAGAGTAACCACCTTGTCTTGCCATTTTTACAGACCAAGAATCAACTTGACATCTTCTACTGAAAGAGCTGACCAACTATATAGATATAAACACATTTTTTCTTCTTTCTTTCTTCCTTCATTTCTTTCCTTCTCTTTTCCATTGACATTAAGAAAAAACACATTTTTTCACTTTGAAAACATTTTCCTTTCAGACCCCCCCTCCTTCTTGAGCTGGCTGAACCAAAGTAAGCATCTGTTCCAGCCACCTACTTAAAAATATTCTTTTTCTTTATCTCCTGTTCAAAACACTTCCTTTCAGAGAAATACTTTTATAACTCTGAAAGATCACAAGTCAAATTTTGCTTCTAACCCCAAATGCCACCTGGCCTGATCCAAGATTGGCCAGGCGAGTAAGTATATGCTGAGGAAGATTAATGATGACATAAG
>NC_069007.1:6582586-6585014 GCF_001194135.2 Octopus bimaculoides
TATATATATATATATATATATATATATATATATATATATATATGGCGAATGAGAGACGGAAGAGGGAAGATACGAGAATTTTTATTAATCACTACTATTGTTTCGATACCCTTATACATACATACATATATGTATATGTGTGTGCATGTCTGTGTGTATACACACACACACGCACACACACTTAATCCTTATATATACACATACTTACACATACACACACACACAACACACATACATATAGGTGTATGCATGGTATATCTAGAATATAGTTCACACGTTACTAAACCAATAAGTCATAAGCGCACATTACATATTCCTGTACAGTCAACCCTCCGCCATTTGCAATTTATTATATATTCTATATTTACACGGCAGAATTCAGAAAAACTATTTGCACCCAGACATATAATGTTGTTTAATATATCAAAGTAGATGTTTGAAATAAAGAAACGGCATAGAAGATTAAAAGATAAGAAATGAAACGTAAGCTGTTTTCCTTTCAAAAGAAAATAGAAACAGAAAAAAAAAAATGCAGTGATGAAAATTTTGCCCAGTGTCGGCTTGTTTCTGTATTGATGTGTTGGTGTGTGTGCGTGTGTGTGTGTATGTGTGTGTGTGTGTGTGTGTGTGTGTGTGTGTGTGTGTGTGTGTGTGTGTGTGTGTGTGCGTAATTTGTTGCGAAAATGTGACGGCGGTTGATGTGACAGTCTCGCTTTTGATCAGTTCTTTTTATGGTTGTCTCTATATGAATATGTGTATGTATGTATGAATGTATGTATGTGTGTATGCTTGTACGTATGTATGCATGAATATGTGTGTATAAATGTTTTACTTCTGCCATTTAAACATACTCATACATACAAACATATACGTATTGATATATCAATCTATCTATCTATCTATCTATCTACCTATCTATCTCTCTGTCTGTCTATCCATCTATCTCTACCTCTCTCTCTCTATATATATATATATATATGCAGGAGAATGTACGGAAAAAAAACACCAACAGACGAGGACAGGTGGTGTAAACAACAAAAGGATGTATTAGTATGACGCTCGGGAATACAGAAAGTCTTTAACGTTTCGAGCTACGCTCTTCAACAGAAAGAATACAGAGAAAACAAGGAGAAAAACACGGAGAAAAAAAATTGAATGGTCTTTGGTCGTACATATTACATAAAACACTCAAACAAACATATGCACACATGCCCACATATAAGCCTACACACGTCTGCTCAAATATCGACTCACTCTCCACTACCCATATATATATGAAAATTACGGTGGTGCACCAGCATGACCGCAGCCACTTGGCTGAAACACATAAATAAATAAATAAATAATTATATGTATATATATATATTTAATTATATATATACATATTTAATTCAATGCAGAAATTATTTTCTGCAGAGATATTTCCGGATTTAGCGCGCCAAAACTAAGGCTTTTGAATTTTACTCTTTATAATTTATAGAATCCCGAGCACGTTTTCACTTGTTGAAGACAACTAGCACGAGATTCTCTTGGATTATAATCGTTCTGGCAGTCTGTACTGAGGAAAAACAGATACTTTCGTTAAGAAAGTGTTGATTTAGAAACCATGGTCTACAGATAACCTAGGTCTTTATAATTTTCACTAGTCTCGCCCGCCTGTTTTTGCTCCGTTGAATTTTCTTTGAGAATTTTTAAGTGATCTTCTTCTAGCACATTAACAGTCCACTTTAGTGGTCTCTTTTATATACATATATATATATATACATATATATATATATATATATATATATATATATATATGTATATATATATAAATATATATATATATAAATATATATATATATATATATATAGATATATATATATATAGATATAGATAGATAGATAGATAGATAGATAGATAGATAGATAGATTTGCTCCTCTACATAACCTACAAAGAGTTTAGCATAATTGGGGCCCATCCTGGTGCCCATAGGAACACCGTTGAACTCCTTATAGAATTCACCAGAGAAGTAAAAAATAAAAGGTGACTGTTAAGACGAGCTCAGCTAGGCGGAGGAATGTATCAGTGCTGGGTTCAGGTACAGAACGATTATCTAAGAAGTGTTTAACTGCTAGTAGACCGTCAATGTGAGGGATGGCTGTGTACAAAGATTTAATGTCCCTTGTGAAAAGAGTTTGGATTCACCATATATATATATATATATATATATATATATATGGGAGAATATACAAAAAATAACAACAGACGAGGACAGGTGGTGTAAATAACAAAAGTATATATTAGTATGACGCTCGGGAATACGGAAAGTCTTTGACGTTTCGAGCTACGCTCTTCAACAGAAAGAATACGGAGACAAGGAGAAAAACACGGAGAAAAAAAATTGAATAGTGTTCAGTCAACGGTCAATCATAATAATGGCCGAT
>NC_069007.1:6587633-6588977 GCF_001194135.2 Octopus bimaculoides
GGAGTGGAGAGAAGTATGAAGAGAGGTGAAGAGACGTACAAAGAAGTAGGAGTCGGAGCAGGAGGTGGGGGAGGGGAGAGATGGGTGGTAGGAGGGAGGGTGGGGGAGAGAGACAGGAGGAGGGGGTTAGATGAAGAGTGGAGGGGTGTTGAGCCCATGTGGCGCAAAGGAGCGAAGATAGAAGATTAACATGTGCATATATATGTATATATAGGAGAAGAGGAGGATATTTCCTAAAGTAGGGCCTAAGTGGTAGCAAATTAAAAACTCTATAAAAACTTGAAAGCTGAAATTTGAGATATACTGCTTCTGCATTGCATTAAGTCAGCACACCAAGTTTGGCAAAAACTTGAGTAGGCATTATGAAACCCCCTAGAATTGTGCATGATATGGGTCAAGAGTGGTGTTAGAATTCTTCAGTTGGGGATGACATTTTTTTCTAAGTCTTAAAATAAAGGTTATTTTTCCGACTTAAATGAAATTGTTCATCGACTTTTAATACAGGAAATTGTTTACTTTAAAAGAATCAAAAAGTCAAAACCCTAATGTATATATATGTGTGTGTGTGTGTGTGTGTGTGAGAGCATACATATATATATATATGCGCGCGTGTGTGTGTATATGTGTATATGTGTATACGTACATACATAACATTCATAGATGCACACGCATACATGTATGCATACATAAATGTATATCCATCTATCTATATAAAACATATATATATATACACACACATACGCAAAGATTGGCAAACTGATTTGTGTCTATTCTGTTTTACTTTTTCTTTTTGTAATTTATTGCATACACGATACCAAAAGTATTGACTATAAATGTTTTCACCTTACATTATATATTCAACACACAACAACTTGAAATTTATGCATATGTATTTATCTGGGAGAAAAAATTTGCATAGACAAGCTATTCCTATTTATCATGTAGACACAATTACATAACGGCATATATATATATATATATATATATATATATATATATATATATATATATATATATATATATATATATACATATATATGTATATATATATATACATATATGTATGTATATATGTGTGTGTATGTATATATGTATATGTGCCTATACATATATATGAGTGTATATATTTATATGTTTACATACACACATGACCACGCGTAACAGAATCAATATATATTTAGATATACATACAGAAGTAGGAAACCGATTTATTTGCAAATAGTGTTAGAGAATCATAAGAACATACACGAGCTTAGAGACATCCACAAGGACATACATATACGCATACATAAAAAACGTACATACATACTTGCATTACACACACACACACACACACACACACAC
>NC_069007.1:6588987-6596027 GCF_001194135.2 Octopus bimaculoides
ATATATATATATATATATATATATATATATATATGTATATATACATATGCTTAACTTCTTTCTGCACTCCCTTAACAAATGTCAGAGTGCGTGACTTCTTTGCTCTAAACCGCATCTTTGACCACCTCACAAGCTCATCTAGAGGGCACTCTGCTTGATTTGCTTATCTGTAGATAAAAGTGTTACGTCATCCATGAATGCTTTCGTAGGCGACTGTACATGGGCGATTTGTTCCGAAAAATCCACGGCTTTCAAAACCATCTCCATGACTAAGATAAACCACGTGACAGATATTGTACAGCCAGCAGCAATGCCAATCTCCAATCGGTGCCAATCTGTTGTAAAATCTCCAGTTGTAAACCTCATCAAGAAAGTGTCATAATACATCCTCATTATTTTGGTTACTTTGGTCCATGGCTCTCATCAGTAATTTGTGTGGCACTGAGCCATATGCATTAGCTAGGTCAAGCCATACCACGTTTAGACTTCTCTTGTTCTGTTTGGCATCCTGGATCGCTTTCCAAATCGAAAAACAGTGTTCAATGCATCCAGGGATCCCAGGTATTCCGGCCCTTTGAAAAGATTCATCAACAGATCCATTGCTCTGTAAATATGTCACTGTTCTCCTCGAAAGAATTCCCTTAAAGATCTTACCTTCCACATTAAATAAGGATATCGGCCTAAACTGTTTTATAGTCTCTGCATTGGCCTCCTTCGGCAGATATATGCCTTCTGCCTTACACCAGTCCTCTACGAGAGTCTCTTCGCGCCACAGCTGTCAGGGTAGGACAAAGAGCTTCTTTCGCAGACGACTGCAATATTTGTAAACTTTATACGTGACGCCATCACCTCCTGGGGCACTCTTTGCTTTAGATTTACTCACGAAATCATTCACTTCTTTCTCCCTCATGTCCCCAGTTTGAAATTAGGTTTTAAGAGATGCTTTAGCCTGTGTAGAGGTGGCAGTGGCTGGTTACGGTGCGGATCGCTGTAGGTTTCTTTGATATGAGCGTCCAATTCTTCTTGTGTGAAAGATAAAGAACTACTCTTCGGTTCAGTGAACAGCTTCTTAGTAACCCCGTACGGGTTCTTCAGAAACTGCCCCCCGAGTCCTTTTACTTTCCTTTTATCGTTCATATCGGCGGATATGTCGTTGCACATAACGGCATTTCCTCTTCAAATCGTCGTACAACAGCGCGAGGCCAGGTTTTTCGTCTTCCGCAGCATATATGTACGTCTTAGGCTGGTCTTTTCCTTCCTCAACTCTTTCATTTTCCTGATCCTCTTACTTGGTCCACACTTTCCTTCCGCTAATCGGACATTACCTTTCGCTCCAAATAATTCCTTTCCTGTATCGTAAACTGAGCTTGTTAACTTTCCCAGTTTCTCCACTGTACAGCCTGTCATTTTATAAAAAGCTCGACATACCTTGTTCTCAAACTCTTTATATATTTTCCTTTCTCATTAGCAGCAGGCCACAAAATACTCGGTTTCCTCTGAGTACTATCTGATGCACCAGACTCATAACCTGCAGTTTCCTGTCTGGAAGAGGTCTTGCTGTAGCATTTATCGATCCGCTGTGGTTTGAGTTCCAATACGAACATTTCAGAGTGCTTGGGTGTCAATCTGAGGAGAGAGCAATTTGAAGCCATGTACCAAGAGTGTTAAAAATGAAACATCCAATCAACATCATGGTGTTTGGAGTGATCACAAGTGACGGCAACGTTATGTCATCAATCATCTTTCCATACGGCCCCAGGTTCAACACAGAGGCTAAAATCTAGTGCCTGGAGGAGGAAGTGCTGCCGTGAGTCAAGAAGGTGGCTGCTGGAAGACTCTATGTCTGGCAATAGGACTCTGAACCATGCCACAAAAGCAGGAGAACCCAGCCACGACTGTCAGATAATTTCTGTGACCACATTACCACATCTGGCCACCGAACTCCCAAGACTGCAACCCCTTTGATTATTATGTGTGCGGCACAGCTGAGCGAGAGACCAACAAAACTGCTTGTAACACCAAAGATGTACTGGAGGCAAGGATTATGGCAGCATTCACCAGTTTAAATAAGGAAACCATCCAGAAGGGTTACAGGAGATTCCAAAGTCGTCTGGAGGTCATGATTGAAGCTAATGGCGATTTTATTGAATAAATTTACTCTTTAATATTTCAAGATATTTTTATGTAATTATGGTAAATATATCTGTTAAAATGAGATGTTATTTTCATTTTTGCGTAATTTAGACGACAGTTTATTAACCGCACCTTGTGTGTATATATGTAAATATATGTGTGCGCGTGCGTGCGTGTGTGTGTGTGTGTGTGTGTGTGTGTGTGTGTGTACATACATATGAACATGCTTATATATGTGCATATGTGTATTTGCTTGCGTTTATCTGTATCTATATCTCTCCTTTTCTCTCTTCCCCTCTTAGTTTTCGCGTGTCTGTTTGTGAGTATGTGTGCGTGCGCGAGTATGAGTGTGTGTGTGTGTGTGAGAGAGAGAGAGAGAGAGAGAGAGAGAGAGAGAGAGAGAGAGAGAGAGTGTGTGTGTGTGTGTGTGTTGACTGAGAGAGAGAGACAGACAGACAGAAAGAGAAAATTTAGAGAGAGAAACACATACACACATATTCATATACATACATATATTAAAATATATAAACATGTACCTATTCATATACACGTAAAAATGTTTATATATAAATAAAAATACGTGTGTGTATAAATTATGTTTGCATGTAGAAACTATAAATCACAAGAAATATATATATATACGTGTGTGTATACACATGTATATATATATGTATATATATGTGTGCGCGTATATACATGTGTGTGTGTGTATATATATACATATATATATATATATACACACACATACATATATGTATACATATATATATGTATATATATATATACACACGCGCATACACATTCATATATGTGTATATTTTTATATATACATTGAGACATATAAAGATACATTTAAAGATATACAGATACGCATAGGGTTGTTAATTTTAAATTTGAAAATTTTATTGCTTTATTTCACATAAAAATAAAATTAATCTTTTTTAAAGCATAAAACATATTTAGAAATTTCATATATCTTTTCCATCGTCATCAGTCAAAGGAATTTTTGATAATTCTTTATTAAATTTTTAAAAAATAATATCTAGAAATCACTTGAGTTTTAATTTATGAGACATATGTATAACGACTATTGTTTGTTCAACCAAACATCGTTCTGTAATTGCTTTGCAAAGCCACGATAACTAATATGATTCTAGGTGTAACTGGTAATTAGCTACAAAATATATTTCTTGCATATCAAAATTGCATCACCGTTTATAAACGTAATGACGGCGGGTACGTTGAAAATTTCTATAAATATATTTATCATTTCTCTTGGTAGCCAAGCTTCTTGTCTTTCATGTCGTGGTTAAAGATAGAGTAAGTCGAACAACGCATTACATATTAATGTCGGTTGTTTGGTGACTGTTTTATTTCCTTACATTTTGTTCAAAATTGATCATTTGAAGATGTTTTAGATGTTTTTCGTTAAACAGGAATAGATTGCTGCAGTGAGTGACTAGACTTAGGTAATGCAAGCAAAGGGAAATGAGTAGAGAAATGTTATCGAACATGGTAATATAAGGTGGTGAGCTAGCAGAATCGTTAGCACGCCGGACAAAATGCTTAACGGTATTTCATCCGTCTTCACATTCTGAGTTCAAATTCCGCCGTGGTCATAGTTGCCTTTCATCCTTTCAGTGTCGATAAAATAAGTACCAGTTGAACACTGGGGTCGATGAAATCAACAAGCCCTCCACTCCAGAATTTCGGGCCTTGTTGTTGTTGGCACTCCGTCGCTTATGACGCCGAGGGTTCCAGTCGATCCGATCAACAGAACAGCCTGCTCGTGAGATTAACGTGCAAGTGGCTGAGCCCTCCACAGACACGTGTACCCTTAACGTAGTTCTCGGGGATATTCAGCGTGACACAGTGTGACAAGGCTGACCCTTTGAATTACAGGCACAACAGAAACAGGAAGTAAGAGTGAGAGAAAGTTGTGGTGAAAGAGTACAGCACGGTTCGTCACCATCCCCTGCCGGAGCCTCGTGGAGCTTTAGGTGTTTTCGATCAATAAACACTCGCAACGCCCGGTCTGGGAATCGAAACCGCGATCCTATGACAGTGAGTCCGCTGCTCTAACCCCTGGGCCATTGCATCTCCACTTCGGGCCTAGTACCTCTAGTAGAAAGGAATATTAAGATGGTAATACAGTGACTGACAGAGGCTGTAGGATCGAGAAATATGGCGTAGTTGCTTCTGTGCCTGCAAAACGTCAAGTAATGTATAAACTGTCAACTACAACGAAATGCGATAGAAACTACTTTCATTCGTTTACACTCTCGCTCGTGTGTATACATACATACATACATACATACATACATACATACATGACGGCTTTCGCGTCGTGACCAAGAAAGACCATCGCTGACCATTGTCTATGCAGAATGTCAGCAATTCCTGTGCATGAAGTTTTTGCACTCGCGATCGGCTTCATTCTCTCGCAGACCTCCATGCTTGCCGCGGCATCGTCCGACGCGATCGGGCATTGGAATGACGCCTCGATGGAGTTTGCACAACCTAAAATTTTAGGACCATTAAGGATTGTACAACACCTCACTGACCCTCTACATCCAACTGACATCCAGAAGCAAGCCAGGGCAAGAAAGCTTATGCCAATATGAGTTGCAGGTTAAGAAGTGTTGGAACTATGATCTCAGGCGCAAGCAAAAGATCCCTAAAACGTCCAGTTTTATATCAGGGTGACCTTTTCCTAGAAACATGCTTCGGCAAAAGCTGAGGGGTTCCTCACTCCCAGTGGTCTTCCAGCATGCCAGACCACAATTTCATACACACATACGAACATTTGTACATACATACATACATACATACACACATGCATACATGATGATGGCTGCCCTTTCGTTATCGAGTATGGCCATTGCATGAAGCTTAACTCAACGGTGCTGTGATTGAATGTGACTTTTTAGCCCAGCCAAAGATCTACAATGTCTTGCACAGAGTTGGCATCCAAAACCTTTCCTGACAATAGCTGGCTGTTGTTGTAACTGGGCTCCATGTACCATTGCGTGTCGTTTAAGTCCTCTTGCTGAATCACACTCCCTTCCACATGCCCGACAGACAGGATTAGTATGGTGTGTAGCATCATCTCCAGCGGCCTGGTGGTCAATCATCGGTCTTGCTTTATGACTCCGAAGATGACTCATGAGTCCAGCTTTACTGAGTCACGGTCTTATGCATGTATACATACATACATACATACATACATACATGCATGCATGCATACATACATACATATATGCATACATCCCTTGACCAAGTTTGCCTACATGAGGCTGATAACATCACAAGACTTAGAAAGCCGCTCCTTGAGCAGTATTCCTTGTAAGATGACCTTAAATATATGCGTGTGGGTGCGTGGTTTAGTAATTAGGGTGTTGGGCTCATAGTCGTAAGATTGTAGTTTCCATTTATGTACCGGGTGACGTGTTGTGTTCTTGAGCAAAACATTTCATTTCACGTGACTCCAGTCCATTAGGCTGGCCAAAATGAGTCATCCTGCGATGGGCTGGCGTCCCATCCAGGTGGGGCGCCATTCAACCGGAAAACCGGCCCTTATAAGTCGCCATGACTCGAGAAGGTAACTTTACCTTTACCTTTAAATACATGACCAAAGAAATCGCATGGCTCTACTGCAACATATCATCAGCAGAAGACCATGCATGGATATGTTAGCAGAAAGCTCCCGGATGATAGTAACATAGATCCTCAAAGCAGTCTATCATGGATCAACAGCCGGATTAGAACTCCCACTTTGAAGGATATGCTTTTGAAATCCAGGAACAGGAAATATCAACCGAATATTTGATGCAGAAAAGGTACAGAGACGCCGGAAAAGCACCAAAATGTGATAACCGATGCAGACTTTGTGGAGTTAACACCGAAGATATCACTCACATCATAAGCAGTTTTCCGAAAATGTATTCACGGTATGAGACACGATGTTGTTGCTAGGACACTTTATAAAGAAATCCGTCGGAACGATAACAATGAAGCCAAAGAAATAAGAACCTACAGTGTGGCAGAAGCCATAGTCACTCATAATAAAAAGGAGTATTGGTGGAATGTTCTAGTGAAAACCTCAATATAATGTAAACATAAAATGTCTGACATAATGATTTGGAATAGAGAAGAGAAAATGTGTACAGTTGTGGAAATCAGCTGCACAGCAGATGTTAACATAAAGCTAAAGGTAAGCAGAGAAGAAAAAAAAACCTACACTGAGCTATTGAGAAATTTACAGTTACTCTACCCAGATTAGAAGTTCAGGTTTATACCTGTAATTATTGAGGAATTGGGATGTGTAAAATATTGCCTAAATACCATTCTTGATAAATAAAGCTTCTCCAAACCAGAAAGGAGAAAGCTGGTTTGAAGACTAAAGATCCAAGCCATCACTGGAACTGTAAAAATCTGTAAAACTTTCCAGAAGTTTATCATTTAACTATATATGTGCTTGTGTAGACATGTAACTATACGCATATCTAAAATAAAACGTAAACAAATTATGCACATGCAGTAACTCCAAATACTGCACATATACACACATACATACAAAAATACTTTGTTGATGTTGAAATTCCAATGAATCTAGGCTAGAAACCGATTCATTCTCTATGGGCATGAAATCTTGAAGTCAACTGAATAATGACTGACATACATGCATACATTCAATGTATTTATATATATACATTTCTAAATGTGTGTGCGAGTGTGAATGTGTGCGCGCGGAAGTGTATCTGAAAAATACATGCAAAGAGTACGTTTTCAAAGCGGGAATGTGTACATATGGAAATACATAAAAACAGATACTATACAAATATAAATATATATTTGAATACACACACACACACACACATATATATATATATATATATATATATATA
>NC_069007.1:6596712-6598347 GCF_001194135.2 Octopus bimaculoides
GTGTGTGTGTGTGTGTGTGTGTGTGTGTGTGTGTGAGTGTGTGTGTGTGTGTGTGTGTATGTATGTATGTATGTCAGTATTTATTCAGTTGACTTCAAGATTTCATGCCCATAGAGAATGAATCGGTTTTTAACCTAGATTCATCGGAATATACATCCACAAACACATATATAGATAACTGTTTCTATGCACATATAATAAACACGCATGCATCTTCATGCCCATATGCATTGCACACATACACATTGAAACAAATTGTGGTTTCATGAAAATAGACAACCGTGAAATATATGCAACTATTTTGCATTGGTTTATAATGGACAGTTACAGGAATTACACAATTACACAAATATTTACATGTATACATAGGTACATATATGCATATATTCATCCATCTATACATACTTTGTACATAAACGCATGCACACATATATGGATACACGTTGGTGTACGCATGTATACATATACATACATGTGGATACATAAGTGCATACACACACACACACGCACACACACACACACATGTAAATGACTGTCATAGATACCAATTGTTATTCCAAATCCTGCAATGTTTGTCGATTTCCTGAAGACATTGAAAAAGATAACCAGCTCAGAACTGTCATAGAAAGTAATCAATAAGACTACGAACAAGCCTTCGTCCCCATCACCATTGTCACGCAACTCTTATATAACGTCTTTGTACGAATATGATCCGACAGAGATCAACGAAGTTTACGGATATAAATAAAAAAATTGTAAATAAAAGCGTTTAAAAACCACAGTTTGGAAACTAAAATTTTCAATTTCTCTAAACAGCCATTAAAAATGGTATCATTTTTAACGGATGTAGGGGTGTGTTTCGTGTACATCTGTAGTTTCCAACCATTTTTTTTTGGTGGGACCCCATTTCCATCAGTTGTTTAAAAACTAGTTTTAAAGACACTTCTAGAATTCTTATTTTGTTTTGCGCCTATTCACGTCTATAGGTTTGCTATCGCACTCTCCAAGAGAACACGTTTCAGTGGCTGGAAATATGTTTAAAGAAACCTAGCTGGTTCTAGCAAAATTTTTTCACAGACTCTTAAAATACTCCCGTGGGTCTCCAGCATATTATTTTGCTTGAGTGGACCACTCAAAATCTGATATGGACCGTAAGGGGTCATATAGTTGAGAACCAGTTGTGTCCCCGGTTGAGAACCATTGGCGTAAATAAATATTGAGTGTCGTCTGCTGTCAGTCAAATATCGTCTACCAAGTAGGGACAGCAGAAGTAAATACATAAAGGAAGGAACCAGTTAACAAGAGAGAGTACAATGTCCTACGAGGAGCCTGTTAACACTTCAAGGAATACTCACTTCCTGAAGGGTTCTTATTCGATTTTACACTGACTGAACTAGAATACTTTAATAAGAACGTGGAAGAGAACCAACCGACTTGAAACAAAACCTGACATTTGCCCTAGAACAATTCGGCGATACTGAGGGTGTATATGCATTTATTTCTGCATGCACGTATATGTGTGTGTGTGTGTGTAACTAAAGAATATATATATATGCTTGTTTCTTTCTTTTCTTCTCTGTCTGTCTATCTATATATCTATCTATGATTCTCTTATATATATATATATATATATAT
>NC_069007.1:6599227-6600331 GCF_001194135.2 Octopus bimaculoides
AAACATTTTCAATGATTCTGCTACTATTTCAGTTGACAGAATGGATTTACCAAAATAATGTATATTTAATCAGAACAGAAAAAATTTAGAGGCCAGTAAGGTTTTTACGTAGGGGAAGGAATAAGCAAACTTTAGTGACCCACTCATCCCCACTTCTAACAATAAAGAAAGCCAAGGCTCCGTTAGTTTTGGATATATCTATCAAAGAGTTGTTTATTGTCTACTGATAAGTGGTAAGAAAATGATTTGTGGTCAGATCGACCTACTAAATTATCTAGGTTATTTGTGATGGAATCAATTGACAAACTTTATCTCTACTATCAGACAAACCAGAGGGAAGTAATAGGGGAGTCCTGTCAAGTAGCAGAGATAAAGCTTGGGAATTGGTTCCATTACAAATGACCTTTATAATATAGTAGGTTGATCTGACCGCAAATCATTTTCATATCAGTAGACAATAAACAACTCTTCTATTTTTAGAAGTGGGGATAATTGGGTCACTGAAGATCATGTATATTGTTCATGTATAATAATATCCCATTCCTTTCGACTGGTATTGGGCATGATTTTTGGGTGCGGAAGTTCTTTGTAAGGAAAGGTAGATATAAAGTCACAAAATTTATCTAAAGCATTATTCTTACCTTTCGTAGGCTTGTGATCGCTATTATTTCTAACAGTTGATTCGTCCTTGTTTTCTTTTTCTTACCATTCCTCTGTTAGGCGTAGTTTCCTGCAGAAATTATTATACGTGAACTGAAAAATAATAACGACATAATAATTAAAGAAGCAGATAAGGGAAGTATAGTTATTATGGATATTCAACACTACAAAAGAGATATAGTGTCTATATTACAAGATATGACCAACTACGAAAAATTAAATAATTACGAAAAATCAAAGACAATAACTAAACTGAACACACTCATTCACTGTCCTGTTTGTGTTACCAATTTTGACCCTCCGCTAAATACCAAATTTTATTTAATTTGCTTTGCGGCAGCATATATATATATGCATATATATATATATTTATATAAATGCATATATATATATGCATATATATATATATATAAATGCATATATATATATACATATATATATATA
>NC_069007.1:6600431-6601142 GCF_001194135.2 Octopus bimaculoides
TCTTAACCATCATCAACTCAAGCAACGTTTTAACCATCACCACTGCAAACTCCACCTTCATTACTGCCACCACCACCACCAACAACAACACCACTACTATCATCACCACGACCACCACCATCTCCATTCTATATCAAGAGCTATATTTGTCTGGAGACTACAACACTCTGTATAACATACAAAACCGATGAGGGAGCTTACATGTGGTTGTCCGGCTAGCTAGAAATAATAGCCAAATATTTCTGAAATCACACACCCTAGTGTCTAGTGCATTAGAGTTTAAATTCAAGAAAGGATAGTTTAAATAATGCTTTTCTATATAGATGAGGCAGCCACGGTTGGTTTGATTATAGAGCGTGACCGATTGCTGTTCGATTAAGACCATTGGTCAAATCTAGTTGCTTGTGAAAGTCGATTATTGAGTTTTGTATAGCTTGACATTCATGTGTGTGTGTGTGTGTGTGTGTGTGTGTATATGTATGTGCATAAATAATATATGGATATATAGGCACGCACGTTCGTATGTATGTATGTGTATATATATGTGTGTATATATATATATATATATATATATATATACACATTTTATCATAGAGCTTATATTTTATATCTGTTTCAACCATTAGACTGCGGCCATGCTGGGGCACCACCTTGAAGAATTTTAATCGAAATTATCGACTTCAGTACTTATTGTATCGGTCTTTTTTTTAC
>NC_069007.1:6601386-6610198 GCF_001194135.2 Octopus bimaculoides
ATATATACATACATAGTTGAAATTTACAGAAAAACAAAAGATGAAAACAGGTGTATAAACAACAAACAGGTGTACAAACAACAAACAGGTGTATAAACAACAAACAGGTGTATAAACAACAAACAGGTGTACTAGTTTAACACTCGGGAAGGTTAGTAAGAGTGACTGTCTGTGTAACTGATGGCATATCCGGAAGAGCTATCATAAACAGCAGCGACCCCAAGACAGTTTCCTGAGCCAACCTTCGCGCTATTATTGTCTCCTTGAGAGGGTCCCATTGGCTGCCACAGCCTGGTTTTTTTTCTTTTAAGAAGTCATGTAACCACTCTCCCAGTTTTCCCACTATGCCGAGACTCCATACCTTGTGATATATCATTCCATGAGCAAACTTATCAAAGGCCTCTGGAAAGTCAAAATATATCATATCCACTTTTGAGTGATTCGTTAGTTGTTTCAATACCTTGTCATGATGCTGCAGAAGCTGTGTAAGCAGCTTATTTTTGAGCAGAGGCCATGTTGGGTGTCAGAGAGCTAGTCATTAAATTCTAGGAACTTGATCAGTTTCCTCCTGACAATGTATTCCATGTTGTTGCTGACATGTGAGGTTAGAGAGATAAGTCTATAATTTTTAGCATCCACTCTGCTGCCTCTTTTATGGGTAGGACATATATCTTCCTTTAACTTTCTGGGAAGTCTCCAATTTGCAGAGAAAGCCATGGAAGAGGATCTGTAGTGGTCTTCCTAGAAGCCCTCTGCATTTCTTTTGGAAGGTTACTGGGAATCTATCAGGGATTGTGGCTGAGTTTAAACTCGTTTCATGGATTATATTAGATCAGTTTCTTCTATGCCGATGTAATTAATAATTGTCATCTCTTTGTGTACAGCGATGGTACCAAAGATTTCATTAGACATAGCTATTTGCAAGTGTCCCAGCGGAGTTCAGAATGCATTTTTGTATTGCACATTCAGTTTTTCACTCATTCCCTGGGATTCTGGAGTCAATGAGTCATTTTCTCCGAACAGTCGCTCTATATTGTACTGTACTAAAGCAGACTCCTCTGTAAATCTCTCTCTCTCTCCCCTCTCTCCCTCTCTATATATAATTATTTGCAGGATCCGATAGAAACGATGTATTTTAATAATATGGACACCAAGATAGAGTCAAGGACAGCATACCCGTGTATCAACATACTTACTAGAGTGTATACGGATTTGTCCTTCTAATTACGCCTACATCTACAAGTACAGACCAAATTCACTCAACAGATATGTAAAATCACACGAGAGTATATTACGGCATGCAATCCATGGTCCACTGTTGGCTCAAGGGCCAATGCAGGGAAGATTCCAAGTGTGATGTATTACAAATAATAAATAGGCTGAGATTCACTACAGCTGTTTCAAACGTGTTTTTTGTTGATGAACAAATCATGTAAAAAAAAAACATTTTCTTCAGGTGAATTAAAATTGATATAAAATATAACATTTAGGATTTCTTATTCAAAAATTATGAATGCATATTGATATTAGCAACAGAAGCAGTATTAGTTCAAAATAGCATTCCGCATATCATACTCAACTGAGATATCTTGCAGAAAACATTAAAACTGTGGTATTTCTCTTACGAAGGTTTCTCATATAGATGTATAGTGATAAACTGTACAAAGACACAGACATGCAGCAGGCGAGTGGTGGTGCAGGTGATGACGACGACGACGAAGAAGACAAGGATAACGATGACGATGATGATGTTGACGACAATGATGATGATGATGATGACGATGGTTGTGGTGATGATGATGATGATGACGATGACAACGACGGCAATGATAACGATGACGATGATGATGTTGACGACAATGATGATGATGATGATGACGATGGTTGTGGTGGTGATGATGATGATGGTGGTGGTAGTGATGATGATGATGATGATGATGACGATGATGATAACGATGGTTATGATCATTAGGATGACGACGATGATGAAGGCGATAACGATGATGATGTTGAAGATGATGATTTATCACAGTTATATAAATTGTGTTTTGTTATGTTTTTGTTTCTCTTTTTTGTAATTTATGAAGAAATTTGCACTGAATATTTTTCACCGTTGTTTTCATCATGATGGTGGTGATGGTGATGGTGATATGATGGAGATGGCAATAGTTTGGTTGTCTTATTAATATTTATATTAATTATTCCTCTCAGTTACTCACGCACTAATACACACACACATATACACACACACAGATATACACACACACATATATTGCAAGAGAACAATAAATACCAAGTTTATTAATATTAATATTATTTAGCTTGTTTTTTTTAATTTTTGTGTCTATTTTAAGCAAAATAATTAAAGGATGAGCGAGAGGAAGCGAATTAACTTCCATCTTATTAGAAATCTGCAAAAGAGCGTCTTGTTGCCAAGAGAAACTTTGCAAATACTATTTTAAACGCTATCGGTGTTTGGTGGTGCACGACTGGCATACAACTCATAGTAATATATTAAACCGTGTTGCATAAAAGTCCTTATTATTATTATTATTACTACTACTACTACTTCTTATTTCGTTACTTTATATAATAATAATAATAATATTAATAATAATAATAATAATTACAGCGAAACAGGCTGATTACTACCTAGCTCAGATACCAGGAAACCCCAAAATGGCTGAAGTTCAAAAGATAGTGCTCATGGGAACTGCCCATATCCTACGTAAAATACTGTCTATGTGATCTCAAATTTTAAAGCAAACATAATTTTCTTATGGTTTCTTAAACATTCACTAGAACAAAACTGTACAAATCCAAATATATGGTACCCTAGGCATAACACCTACATGAACTTCTAACTTGTTGTCTCTTGAGGTCTCTGGGTGAGACTTGGATCCAACTTGTACAAATGCAAAACAAAAGTCAAACATAAAATAATAATAATAATAATAGACCAGATATAGTTGTCAAAGATCATGAAGAAAAAAATGCTTTTTAATTGATGTATCAATACCAGCAGATGACAATGTTTCCCTAAAAGAAATAGAAAAACTTTCAAAATACAAAGACCTGGAAATAGAGGTAACTCGAATGTGGAATCTAAAAACAGAAACAATTCCTATCATAGTAGGTGCCTTAGGTATAATAAAAAAATATTCAGACAAATACATAACAAAAACACCAGGACTTACAAATATATATAACACACAGAAAATTGCACTACTGGGCACTGCACACATCCTACGCAAAACACTTTCAATATAGTAACCATAAGAGCACCACAGCAAACCACAGCACATACCCAAGGCACACAGAGCTGCGCTCGGTAGTGAAGTGAAAGCACGTTATAAAAATAAAACTACTAAACAATAATAATAATGACCACAATTACAAGAACAACAACAACAATATTATTATTATTATTATTATTTATTGTCTTTGCACAGCTTCTAACGCTGGCGGCGTACTACGGTGCCAGCTGTTCACAACTAGTGAACTAAGGTAACACCCCTTTATTTTTCTGGAGTATTCGAGCGGTTCCAAGCAGTGCTGCTTTCTGCAAGTAATCCACCCTTATTGCAGCCCTTATTTCTTCCATGTACTTCTCAAGATTTTTACTCACTATTCCCAGGGCTCCGACAATTATTGGTACTACTACCACCTTTTTCATCGACCACAACTGCTTAACTTCCCAAGCTAACCTGTCATATCTCTCGACTTTTCTTTCTTCCTTATTGCATACCTTGCTGTCACCTGGGCATGCTATATCTATGATCCACCATCGTTTGCTTTCTTTCTCAATTAAGACTATGTCTGGTTTCCTATTCTCTATCTCATGGTCGCACTGAATCATAAAATCATACAGGATCTTTGCATTATCATTTTCGATAATGCCTTCGGGTTTGTGGACATACCAATGATTTGCTCTGTCAAGTCCATACTTGTTACAAAGTGTCCAGTGGACAATCGTTGTAGTACATCTTCAGCGTTAGAAGCTGTGCAAAGACAATAAATAATAATAATAATAATAATAATAATAATCCTTTCTAGTGGAAACACAAGGTCTCAAATCTGGGGTAAGAGATTAAGTCGATTAAATCGACCCAGTCCGTAACTGGCGCTTATTTAATCGACCCTGAAAGGATGAAAGGCAAAGTCGACCTCGGTGGAATTTGAACTCAGAACATAGCAGCAGACGAAATACCGCTACGTATTTCGCCCGGCGTGCTAGCGATTCTGCTAGCTTGCCGCCTTGATGATAATAATAACAATTATTATTATTATTATTATTATCATCGTTAAAATATATTATTTTTATTGCTATTGAAAAAGAAGAACAACAACAAAATCAACAACAATAACAATAAAAATAATATATTTTAATGATGATAATAATGACGACGATGATTACGATAATAATAATAATAATAATAATAATAATAATAATGATAATAAAAATAATAATAATAATGATAATAATAATAATAATAATAAAAATAATAATGATAATAATAAAAATAATAATAATAATAATAAAAATAATAAAAATAATAATAATAATAATAAAAATAATAATAATAATGATAATAATAATAATTATTATTATTAGTATTAGTAGTAGTAGTAGTAGTAGTAGTAGCAGTACTTCAATATTATTTAGTTGTTATGTTAATATAATCATCAATAAATTATTTGCGTCACGAAAAAGCATCCACAGTAAACGAGAAATTGACATTAAAGAGAGATGCCTAAGAAATATGTGTAATATTTAGAAGAACACTAGACAACAGTAGCAACAATAACATCAAAGTAAAAATACTACTACTACTACTAATAATAATAATAATAATAAAAATAGTAATAACGGTGAAGATGATGGTAATAACAATTATGATACTACTTTTACTTATAATAATAATAGTAATGACCAGAATGATGCTGATGATAGTAACACTAATGATACTACTACTACTTCTGCTACTAATAATAATAATTTGTTTTATTGGTCACAAGGGCTAATATCGATCAAAAACATGTAAGGACAAAGACAGGACGAAGGTTACAAAAAGTTTTGTCCGAAAAAGTAGAAAAACGTTCGTGTAAACAGAGGAAGAAAACGGAGAAAGATATAACAAATATATAAATAAATAAATAAATAAATAGAACTCCCAAAAGGGGGAGGCGCTTCGAAAAAAAAAAATAATAATAATAATAATAATAATAATAAGAGGAAGAGAGTAGAAGAAAGCAATAATAATAATAATAATAATAATAATAATAATAATAATAACAATAATAATTGGTTTGTTTACGTCCTCATAACTTAACGGTTCAGTAAAAGGGTGCGAAGGAATTAATTACAGACTTTAACAAAAAAAAACCCCATCAATATTGTGGTTAATCTATTAGACTAAAACCCTTCTAAGCGGTGCTCCAGCATGATCGCTGTCCAATGACTGCGACTAGTAAAAGGAAAAATATAAACGGTCTAACTAAATAAATTTGACGCTTACTACCTTCAAAGAATCGTGCAGGAACAATTATTTGGAAAAGGTTTAAAGTAATGTAATCTTGAATGTCCGACAACAATGTGTGGCATCTATAAATATAAAACCATACACGAAATAAATACGAAAAGAATATTACTTATTGACTACTAATAATTGTGTTCGATTCTCAGATGGGTAGCGTTGTGTTCTTAACACTTCATCTTACATTGTTCTGTGACCACTTTGAGATCCGACGCATGGCACACCTTGCATCTGTGGAGGCAATGTCGATTTGATGGGGAGAGTGAGCTGATGTACAGCACATACGTTTGATCACTATAAACGAATCATTTGTGCAGGTCGTTCAGCTAGAAGTTGAGGAACCGTGTTTCTCGAACTCGCAAACAAAAACACGCAAACAAGCACCTGCGCACAACTTAATTGTACGTTTTGTTGTTGGCACTCCGTCGGTTACGATGTCGAGGGTTCCAGTTGATACGATCAACGGAACAGCCTGCTCGTGAAATTAACGTGCAAGTGGCTGAGCACTCCACAGACACGTGTACCCTTAACGTAGTTCTCGGGGATATTTAGCGTGACACAGTGTGACAAGGCTGACCCTTTGAACTACAGGCACAACAGAAACAGGAAGTAAGAGTGAGAGAAAGTTATGGGTGGAAGAGTACAGCAGGGTTCGCCACCATCCCCTGTAAGAGCCTCGTGGAGCTTTAGGTGTTTTCGCTCGATAAACACTCACAATGCCCTGTCTGGGAATCGAAACCGCGATCTTATGACCACGAGTCCGCCGCCCTAACCACTGCGCCATTGCGTCTCCACTTAATCGTACGTATAGATTAAATAAATATAGATGAAATCGTAGTTTCAATTCACGGACTTGGCGGTACGTTGGTGTTCTTGAGCAAAACACTTCATCACGCGTTGCTCTACGATCACTTCGGCATCTGATGTGTGGCACACTGCGCACCTGTTCAGCCAACGTTGATTTAATGGAGGGAGCGAGCTTATGAACAGCATAAACATTTGATCACTATCTGCACACGTTCTTCAACTCGAGGGACTATCAAGAAGAATGGGCCATTATTAATTTATTCTTATTTTGGCACAAAACCAGCAGTTTGGGTAGGAAGTGGTTTAGTCAATTACAAAGAGTGCAGTACTTGATTAACACTTTTTCTAATCGATCCCAAAAGAAGAAAGGCAAAGTTGAACTCGGCGCGATTTGAACTCAGTATAAAGAAATGCCGCAAGTCATTTTTATCCTACGCTCTAATGATTCGTCCAGTTATAATATATATTTCTTTACTGCCCACAGGGGGCTAAACATAGAGAGGACAGACAAGAACAGACAAAGGGATTAGGTCGATGTAATCGACCCCAGTGCGTAACTGATACTTATTTAATCGACCCCGAAAGGATGAAAGGCAAAGTCGACCTCGGTAGAATTTGAACTCAGAACGTAACGGCAGACAAAATACCAATTTCTTTATTGCCCACGGGGGTGCTAAACACAGAAATGTACAAAACAACTGATTGGGATCAGTAATGCGATATGGTTTACATAAAATATGACTTTAAAAATTATATAAAATATAAAGAAAATCGAATGATATTAACAATACATAGACAACACAAATGAAGCGATGATCAAGCTACACTCCGACCCCACAAGCCCCGATCCATCGCTGGTACCTTTTTTGTTCTCTTTTTTTTTTATCCGTCTATTCACACGATTCCTTGCACGCACAACACTCGTGCAACATGCTTCCATCTCTTTTGGAACGTACACTCCGACAGACATCTCTTCTCCAGCCACACTTTCCTTTTCAAATGAAAAGTGAAAAATGAACGTAAATTGTGGCCAGAGATAAAGTTGCCTGTCTTAATTCCTTTTATCCTAGTCTTCCATACTGCCTATTTCGCTATTGCTACAACCGTGAGAAAACAACTCTTATCTTCGTTTGTTAAAACTCCCGGTGGGTTAATTTTTATAATTGACTCAGTCGACAGCTGTACTCTTCCTTCGCCGGACAACAGGTGTTCAGCATAAGCCCACATTTCATATATCTCCGGACACTGAACAACAGCGTGAGGGACGGTTTCCCTGTCTCCCCCGCATCTTGGGCAGGTCGGCGACTGACGCTTACCGTGTCTTGCGAGCTTATCCCAAACGGGCAAGGCACCTCTGTAGCATTTCCAGGTTAAGGACTTTTGTAAGTTGTCCAACGTTCTCAACCCGAATGTGTCTTTTTTGTCCATTTCATAAAATTCATAATTTTTGTAATTGCCCGACAGTTCTGCTATCCTGGTTGCTGATTTTTTTTTTGTTTTTATTTCTCTCATTAAATCCTCATTTTTAGTATGTAGTGCCACAATTCCTCTGTCCGTTACTTCTTTCCTTGTTATTTTTAGTTGGACTCTTTTTGCTGGTTTTCGTTGGTTTTCGTTTTCTATTTTTCTTTTGCCAGTAACTTTCTTTTCTGCTTCATTTTCTTTTTCTTCCTCCTAATCTTCTGATTCCTCCACGCCTTCCTTACAGTATTTTTTTATATGGCCTAACTAGCCACACAGAAAACATCGGGGTTTACGTCCCTCGACAAAAACGTTCAGGAACTCCTCCCCAGCATCTATTTTTCTGGAAGCTGTTCTAATACAGCTTGTTCCATTTGTATAATGAGGTGGACCGTGTGACCGGTCCAATTTTCCTTTTCAGAGACGGTAGCCTGAAGGATTTTTATCTCTTCTACTTTTTCTGACAGGACTGCCGCCATCAACCACATAAGGTCGACTTGAGGTGGGACCTTTGGTATCCGTATTTTGGCTGTCCTCATACTCATGTATATTGGTATTAAAATTACGTCTTCTGTTTCCAAGGCTTTCACTGAGTGCATCTGTGCAGTTTCAATATTTTTTAGGTGTACCTCGATGGTACCAAACTTTTTACCTCTGGCCAGATATGTGATATCCTGCTAGATGGGTTTCAAACATTTTTCTACCCTCTCCTCGCTTACTCGCTCAATTTTTCTTTCTTTTTTACAGTATGTCTTGAACATAATGGTTTTCTTCCTTTCTAACAATAAATATTCTTCTGGGGGTTGAACCTTGACAACGCCGTCTTGAATTGTAATCATGTCTTTGTACATTAATAAGTCCTTTTTATTCGTCGACAGTTGGCGAGTTCTATCTCCAGCTGCAGACGCAAAACTTTTTTTCTGTTTGCCTTCCTCTGTTTGAAGGCTTTTCACATCGATGTTCCTCTTCGTAACGGAGTCTTCGACAATGGTGGGTATTCGTTTTCG
>NC_069007.1:6610208-6610805 GCF_001194135.2 Octopus bimaculoides
CAGGGGAAAACACACAATAGTTTTCGAACGAAAACTGTTAAACAAATTTTAACAGTCAAATACAACAGGCAATAACACAGAAACAGTCCACAGAAACTACACTTACTATACAGACGCACTTCAGCAATAATACTTCCATTTCACGGAGCCGTTACACCGATTTCTTTATTACCCATAAAGGACTATAAAAAGAATTTTCAAGACATCACAAAACATAAAGACGGTACAAAACGCAACAAACATAAAATCGGGGAACTAAAAATTACAAAAGCGAATGATAATAGTAGAAGAAAAATTAAAATAAAATGACAATATGCAAGAATGAAAAAACGAGGCGCAATGTCCACTCGAACCCCGAAGTCGGGTGGTTACATTTATCCAGTTTTTCACTTTTACGTTCAACATCATGTAGACATTTTAACGGTTTTGCAACCCCAAAAATTGAAACACTCGCGTTACCTTTCTCCCATTAACCGCTGTTACTTGTGTGTTTATCAAGTGCAAATAATCAAATTCCTGCTTCTGCTCACCTCCTCCATATCCAACTTGATCAACTTGGTTTCCAGCGGCACTGGCTTCCTCGCCGCAGTGACCCTG
>NC_069007.1:6610815-6611903 GCF_001194135.2 Octopus bimaculoides
CGGCACTGGCTTCCTCGCCGCAGTGACCCTGGCGTAGCTCTCCATACTGGAGACACTACCACTTGCCATAGCTGGGAAAAAATGCAGCGGCTCGCGCGAAACGTAACAGCAATAATTCTACAAAAAACCACAATTATTTACCGAGACAACTTACAGTAATTCACATAGTTTTCACAAAGTAACACAACAGTATTCACAATAATTCACAGAGCCGTTATACTTCTAAGCAGTTCACCCATCGTGCTAACAATTCTTCGGCTCACCGCCCTCATCCATATAAAAAAAAAAAACGCCCAAAGCCTTATATAAAATATAGACGGCCAATTGGCTGAGTCGTTCAGGTGTTGGAGAGAATGCGTTCTTTATTGAGAAATCGTTTTGGTTCATTGAGAGATCGTAGTTTGACTCCCACTGAGATCAGTTTTCTCTTCATCCTTCCATGCTCAATAAAGTATCGGTTCTGTGCAGGGGCCGATTCTTTTTCTTTTGAGAGAAAGAGAACTGGAGACAAATTAGATTCAGATAAATTCAATATTTAACGAAGTCAAACATTTCATATATATGTGTGTGTGTAACGACGACCACTAAGTGGACAGTTAATGTGGTAGAAGATGATCACATGTAATGTGTCTTCTAAGACCTAATAGTTATATTAGGTCTTAGTAGACACATTACATGTGATCTTCTACCACATTAGCTGTCCACTTAGTGGTCGGCGTTATATATACACATATACATTAATCCCCTGAGATCTCAGATATTTTTTCTGAACCTCCCTGATTCTTTCAATGTGCTGGCTTCCTGGTAATAAATCGATATTAATTAATATCTGATTTTTTACCCTATGTTTTAATTTAATTATATATATATAATTAAATTCTAGTTTATATATATATATATATATACATATATATATATATATAAGTTCTAGTTTAAAAGGCATTCTTGATTGTTTTCTTATTCATCTTTCATTGTTCATTGTTCAGTAATAAAGAAAAAAGAGAATGGAATTTCTTACAAGCAGTTAATATATAATAATATATCAATTTGATATCAGAATAAAAAGACGGGCAAAATGACACTCAGCG
>NC_069007.1:6611979-6615584 GCF_001194135.2 Octopus bimaculoides
AGTACTCAACTGGTACTAATTCTGTCGACCTTGAAAAAAAAGGAGAGGCAAAGTCAGCTACGGCAGAATTTGAACTCAGAACGTCAAGACGAACGAAATGGTGCTGAGCATTTTGCCCGGCCTACTAACGATTCTTATTTCTTTATTGCCCACGAGGGGCTAAACATAGAGGGGATAAACAAAGACAGACGAACGGATTAAGTCGATTACATCGACCCCAGTGCATAAATGGAACTTTATTTATCGACCCCAAAAGGATGAAAGGCAAAGTCGACCTCGGCGGAATTTGAACTCAGAACGTAACGGCAGACGAAATACTGCTAAGCATTTCATCCGGCGTGCTAACGATTCTGCCAACTCGCTGCCTTAATAATAATAATTCTTTCTACTAAAGGCAAAAGGCTTGAAATTTTGGGGGAGAGGAGTGGATTTGGTAGACGGAAACTGAAAGAAGCCCGTCGTATATATGTATATATATATTTGTGTGTGTCTGTGTTTGCCCCACCCCCACCCCAACATCGCTTAACAGCCGATGCTGGTGTGTTTATGTCCCCGTAACTTAGTGGCTAGGCTTCCAAAGAATAAGTCCTGGGGTCGATTTGCTCGACTAAAGGCCGTGCTCCAGCATGGCCGCAGTCGAATGACTGAAACAAGTAAAAGAATAAAAGAATATATATGTTTCTTTTTATGTTTAGTTAAAATTAAAATAATTTTACATTAATCTGATAGGTTACTCAATACTTTTATACTGTGCAAATTTATTCTTTAACAAGAATTCATTCATCAATACTCTTGTTTAATAATAGGTACACACACACGCGCCCGTGTGATAAAAGTAAAAGTACTCTGTACAGGCTATAGAGTATAAACTGAGTAAAAACTGATGATTCACACTATTTTTACACCAAATATTTCTCTCAAAACGGCAAAAGAAAGAAATGGTGCAATAGGTTGAACCGAAAGATCATTGCGCTGGATTGGACATACTTTATTTTGATTGGTCACAGCAAGTGAGTCAATTGAATCAACAACAAACAAGATTATTTCACAATTAAGCTTGAATTTGTGCATATATGTAATGTATATATATATATATATGCATATGTTTATATATATATATATATATATATGTATGTATATATATATGTATGTACGTATATATATACATACACACACAAATATATATGTACACACACACACATATCTATGTATGTACACATATATACAATACAGACACAGTATATATTATGTGCATATAAAAATTTTATTCTATATATATACATATGTATATATCCCTATGAGTATCTATCTACCTATTTATATGTCTGTCTATCTATCTATCTATCTATCTAGTGTTTACGTGTATATTCAAAAACTTCCCCTTCTTCTATATTGTCTTCCGGTGACGGACATTTCAATAACCGATTCCTTATCTTTCAATCGAATTGCTAATTTATGCATATTGATTTTTGTGGTGAGACATTTTTAATGATATTCTAATTAAGAAAATGCCAGAGAGGTCAAAGGTCACTAATATGTCTACTACCATTATGCTTGAACGAATATCAATATCCCATACCTATAAATAGCGAAGACATATTGGTTCCAGAAACTACCAAATTCGTATGGAATGGTTTCTGTCAGTTGAATTACCATACTGGCCCTCCTCCGCTGATACACCACAAATGCACTCACTACTTCTGCCAGTATACGTCTGTTATACACTTCATCGATGTTGAAAGAACGAAGCGCACTGTCAACTGTTATTGAATGTAACTTAGAACGTAGACGATATAACCATAATATTTTCAGATGCAATTGCATCGGGGCTACGTGATTGCTCTCTGGTTGCATCCCTTCAGCCATTATCTCTGCTGTACCTCAACTGTGATGGCTTATTCAAACTGCTTGCTAAGTTACCAGCGATAAAACTTCAAAGTTACAGTTAATAATTTACAGACAATATCTAGGCGGCGTTCAGGCATAATCGTTGCGTTCCGAGTTCAAATCCTTCCAGGATTGACTTTGTCTTTCATCCACTTCGGGGGTCAATAAATTAAGTACAAGATGAGTACTGGGACCAATGTGATCGACTTACATTCACCCGTAAATTGCTGGCCTTGTGCCAAAATTTGAAACCATTATTATTATTATTATTATTATTATTATTATTATATATACATAAATGTATTTTGATGTCTCCAGGGAGAGTCGTTACGTCAATATTATTAACACATGCACGGGTTCAACTCCACTCCTTTACTATTAGCCAATATTAGTTCAATATACATACATATAAATATACTTATATATATACATATATATGTATACATATATGTACATACATATATATATATATACATACATATATATGCATATATATATATATACATACATACATATATATGCATATATATATATATACATATATATATATATATGTACATACATACATGCATACATACATACATACATGCATACATACATAAATACATACATACATACATACGTTGTTGTTGTTGGCACTCCGTCGCTTACGACGTCAAGGGTTCCAGTTGATCCGATCAACGGAACAGCCTGCTCGTGAAATTAACGTGCAAGTGGCTGAGCACTCCACAGACACGTGTACCCTTAACGTAGTTCTCAGGGATATTCAACGTGACACAGTGTGACAAGGCTGACCCTTTGAATTACAGGCACAACAGAAACAGGAAATAAGAGTGAGAGAAAGTTGTGGTGGAAGAGTACAGCAGGGTTCGCCACCATCCCCTGCCGGAGCCTCGTGGAGCTTTTAGGTGTTTTCACTCAATAAACACTCACAACGCCTGGTCTGGGAATCGAAACCGCGATCCTATGACCGCGAGTCCGCTGCCCTAACCACTGGGCCATTGCGCCTCCACACTGCAAATTATAATTGCGAATTATAATTTTCAGTGAAAGCTATCTTGGTATCAATAATCTTGCTCATGTTAAAACCATATTATTCACCGTCAATATACCGTTTAGTTATGGATGTTAGAAAAGGTCAGAGGTGAAATATTTAAGTGGAATACAGGGCAAAGCTCACTGGAGGTAGTTTATCAGACATTACAAATTCTAGATGCGTTTAGGTGGAGATCTTCATCTTCGCTTTAATTTTGGGGTTTGAGCTGATCCCTTTATCTGTGAACGTAAAAGATGTCTGCTGCGCGTCGTGGCTCTGCTGAAATTATGAGCCAATAGCTTGTGGGCTGTATGTTGGGAATGTGTTGCATTGTGCTGTGTTGTGTGTGTTGACAAGTGATGTGTGTCTGATAATTCCATTCAGTTGGAGGTTGTACATATATGCAAATGTGTGTATCTCTGTTCTGTGCTTCTGTGTTTAATACTTACATACACACATACATACATACATACAATCACATGAATATATAGACTAATATATATGTGCATATATACACATGCATACATATATGTGTATATATACAGATGTATACATATATGTGTATATGCATGTGTGCGTGTATATATATATATGAATATATATTTATACACATGTATATATATATATATATATATATATATATATACACATGTATATATATATATATATATATATATATATA
>NC_069007.1:6616128-6617509 GCF_001194135.2 Octopus bimaculoides
AAAAATGTATTATTCATATTTACTGTTGAAAAGATCTCAAGGATCGAAACCGGTTCTGTAATGTTCTTTATAAAAGTATTTTAGCATTTTCTACTTTGCCTTTTTTCCATATATATATTTCTACTCGTGTGTTCCTCTTCAACCTTTTACATATATATATATATATATATTTGTATTCCTTTCTGTCGAAGAGCGTAGGCTCGAAACGTAAAAGACTTTCTTACTTCCCAAACGTTAAGCTAATACATCTGTTTGTTGTTTATACACCCGTCTTCGTCTTTTGTTTTTTTTTTTTTGTAAATTCTCACTATATATATATATACGTACGGGTGTAAATAGAAATCAATGTATATGTACCCGTCTATCTACATATTTTATATACGTATATATGTGTATATAAACATATATATATATATGTCCACATACATACACGCATACATGCGTACACATACACACATATTTAAATAAACTACATATATAAACACATACGCACAGAAACGCAAAGACACCTATGTATATATATGAAAACATGCAAAAATATTCATGTATATGTATCCGTTTACACACACGCATATATATTACATTATGCAGAATGGTATATTCATATGCACACGCATACACACACACACACGCACCCGCGCGCGCGCGCACACACACGTACACAGACATATACACATTATATATAGATATACATTCAGATATACATGGATCTTCATTCAGATATAATGTGATCTTCAGTTTCATAGAAATACACATACATTTTAAAAGTGTAGATAAATCGAATCCACCGATTTGCATATATAACGCATTCCTGATAGGAGAATGGGTTAAAATATTACTAGTACATTAATCACGTTTTATTTCAATGTCACACTGTACTACGGAATATATCTATAGAAATAGCCTTCCCTTGTTTCAGTTACTGGACATCGGCCAAACTGGGTCACCCACTGAAGCGCTTAATCGACCATATCGCCCCTGGTTTTTATTTAAAGTTTGGTATTTATTCTATGGATCAGTCTTTGAGGAACTGCAATGTTACAAGGGTGGGGAGTATATAAACAAATCAGCACCTGATTGGTGATCGTTCTCTAATTGGATAAAATGATGTCAGGTGAATTACGGTTAGAAGTTTAAAATATCATTCCTGTCTGGAAGCTGCCAAAAGCACTTTTGAACATATATTGCTCTGCGCAATACAGGGTAACCTGGAGCTAAACAACAATGTGTATAATCTATCTATCTATATGTATTTATCGCTCCCTCTCTCCCCCTCCCTCTCTCTCTCTCTCTCTCTCTCTATATATATATATATATGTATATGTATGTATGTATATATATATATATATATGTATGTATGTATGTATATATATATATATAT
>NC_069007.1:6621353-6622154 GCF_001194135.2 Octopus bimaculoides
ATATATATATGGAGAGAGAGAGAGAGACGGATAGATATAGATATATTGATAGATATATAATCAAATAAATAGATGGATACATAGATAACATATATTTATTAAATTACTTCACAAAAACCTACACGCATTCATTGACGCTTCATACGTTTTTACGCTTTCTGTTTTTAATATCTTATATTATCTGCTTCTGAAAAGAAACCACTATGAACCAATATCTATCAAAATTTATTGCTTATCGATCTGATTTCTAAGAGCGATCGATGACGAGTCCAATTATAAAGACGGAAACCGGAGTTCTTTAATAATCCAGTTTCTTAAGAATTGTAATATTTATTGTATACATTAAAGGATAACGTACCCTGTTTCTTGTGTGGTTATCTGTTAGGCCGGCTATAGAGGCTTAAGTTTGTAAATCTATCGATTTTGATCGTTATGAATGAAAGAGATCTATGCTTTATCATCAGCAAAAATGGCACTATTTAGTGTATCGTTTATGTAGTGTTGGTTCTTCCGGCTCACTGTGTCCTGAGATCTGTTTCTAATTCATCCTGAAGGACATAAAACACACACACACACACACACACACACACACACACACACACACACACACTCACGCACTCACCCACGTGTACATATGCGTATGAATGCATTTATGCGTGATTGTGTGATAAGATGTTGGCATCCCAAGGGTAATTTATGGATTCATAAAATCATGTGGGGATCACAGAAAAATTAGCTTGGTATGGTCCTTAAGCCTTCGTTAGTCACAGGGGGTGTGTTGTCACCCCATTTTTTTTTAAT
>NC_069007.1:6622691-6624471 GCF_001194135.2 Octopus bimaculoides
AACCATGTTCGGGAAGATCAGGTGACGAACGAAGGGTTAAAAATAAATATAAATAATAAACATATTTTGTCTCATATCAATTAAGATGTTGGATCTAAATTCAGGAAATCGACGATACTTAATGTTAATAAAAAACAGGAAAGGAAGGAAAGTAGGTGTAATAAAATATTTTTCAGAAAACATCGAAAAGGATGTGGTATATTTTTTATTCTATTTTATGTTTTATACGTATTTTTATATACTTTCTAAAAAATGTGCGTGTGAGGGAGTGTTTCTGCGTGAGTTTATGTAGGTTTGTTTGCGTGTGTGTGTGTGTGTGTGAGAGAGAGAGAGAGAGAGAGAGAGAGAGAGAGAGTTAGTGCGTGTGCTTGCAAAAATATTATATTGCCATTTAGCAAGAGATTTCCGGCATAAATTCCTATAAACGGAGTGCTCCACCTAAGAGTAAACAAATAATTGAAGCCAATGGCGCTCTCTCTAGCGAAACAAAAATTCCGAGCTGAGTTCCCCAGGGAACTGCCTTGTGACCATTATTATTTATTGTAGCTCTCCTAGAAGCCATTGTCGCTAGCTACACCGATGACATATAATTATCACAGACAATAAAGGACCCTAGCGATGTGCGAAGCCTGTAGCAGGACCTAAGTGCAATATACAAATGAGCTGAATAAAACAACATGCATTTTAATGCTGGAAAATTTCAAGCCGCCATCATCCCACAAATGCCTCACAGCCCACATACACAGGATCCGAAAACACAGCAATACCAGACTCTCAGACAGTGAAAGACTTGGGGATAATGATGCATAACTTGGTATGCACATTACAAAGATGGCAAGAAAGTGCATTCAATTGGTACGATGAATACATACTAATCTCCTTCAATACAAGAGACCAAGAAGTCATGCTGACCCCGGGGGGTGAACTCTGTTCTCAGCTGCCTGGACTGCTGCTGTCAACTGTGGTCACCATATAGTGTCAAACCAACATTGGAGCTTGAAGCGATCCAACGTTACTACACTAAAAAGATTGTAACAGTGCAGTAGATTAGCTGCTGGGAGAACCTAAAGAAACTACGATTTAATTATCAGGAGAAAAGACGCGACAAATATGTGATAAGTTACACCTGACTTTGCCGTTAAAAGCTTTACAAATGTCGGTATTGGAAGGTAATTGCATAATACCAAAAGTAGCGTCCATTCCATTCAAAGTAAAGATCATGATTATAATAGCTTGGGGTTCAAAGGCCCACAGTTCTTCAATGTTCTGCCAAAAAATGTTATGAAAACTACACAATGTGGATGTGGGTGTCTTCAAAAAGGAATTGGGCAATCTCCTATCCACGATACCTGACGAACTAACGTCCCGGTATGAAGAACAGATGAGGGCACAGTGTCAAGCTCCCTCATTCACGAAGTGAATGAACAACCAGAGCGAAAGCTCATGCAAGAATGATGAAATGAAATGCCATTGCCTGGAAGAAATCAACAACAGAAGAGGACTGAAAATGTTACAATGATGATGTTGCAGCATAACTGCATCTGCATGGTTGAAGCACATAAAAGAAAATACATAAACTGGTTGCGCTGTGGCGTATTTTGCATTCCTATATCACTTTCTTTCTTTCTACACACACATATACACATTCATCCATCCATACACGCACGCACACGCACACACATATGTATGTATTCATATTGATAGATAAATATAGATAGATAGCTAGAAAGAGAGAGAGAGAGAGAGAGAGAGAGAGAGAGAGAGAAGTAGATAGAGAGAT
>NC_069007.1:6626745-6628069 GCF_001194135.2 Octopus bimaculoides
TTATTGAGCGAAAACACCTAAAGCTCCACGAGGCTCCGGCAGGGGATGGTGGAGAACCCTGCTGTACTCTTCCACCACAACTTTCTCTCACTCTTCCTGTTTCTGTTGTGCCTGTAATTCAAAGGGTCAGCCTTGTCACACTGTGTCACGCTGAATATCCATGAGAACTACGTTAAGGGTACACATGTCTGTGGAGTGCTCAGCCACTTGCACGTTAATTTCACGAGCAGGCTGTTCTGTTGATCGGATGAACAGGAACCCTCAACGTCGTAACCGACGGAGTGCCAGCAACTGAATCATTGTATCCCACAGGATTTTGCAATTTTCATTCTCGGTGACTCCTTCTGGGGTTTTCTCATACTTCGTCTTTGCTCCTTGTAGGCCTTGATTTCCACAGAACTCTCAATAGATCATACTTGCCGCATCGTCATATCATATTTTGTATTCGCGTTGAGCCAATTTCGGGCATTCGCTAACGATGTGCCGTACCGTTTCATCCCTCTCACCACACATTTTGTATTTGTCGCTATCGGTAATGTTGTCGATTCTGCACTTCACATAGTTAGTCCTTAACGCTTGTTCTTGAGCTGCGCATATAAGTGCTTCTGTCTCTATCTTCAGGTCACTCCTCTTCATCCATAGCCACTGGTCCCCTGTATCTGTCTTGGCGTTCGTATCTCTTGCAAACTGACCGTACATATATTATTATTATTATTATGGTTCAGTAGTTTTATTTTTATAACGTGCTTTCACTTCACTACCGAGCGCAGTTCTGTGTGCCTTGGGTATGTGCTGTGGTTTGCTGTGATGCTCTTATGGTTACTGTATTGAAAGTGTTTTGCGTAGGATGTGTGCAGTGCCTAGTAGTGCATGTTCTGTATGTTATATATATTTGTAAGTCCTGATGTTTTTGTTATGTATTTGTCTGAATATTTTTTTATTATACTTAAGGCACCTACTATGATAGGAATTGCTTCTGTTTTTAGATTCCACATTCGAGTTACCTCTATTTCCAGGTCTTTGTATTTTGAAAGTTTCTCCATTTCTTTTAGGGAAACGTTGTCATCTGCTGGTATTGATACATCAATTAGAAAGCATTTATTATTATTATTATTATTATTATTATTATTATTATTATTATTATTACGATTAATATTATTATTGTTGTTGTTGTTTGGCCTTGTGCCTATAGTAGAAAAGATTATTGTTATTATTATCATGGCAGTGAGCTGGCATACTTGTTAGCGCGCAGGACAAAATGCTTAGTGTTTTTTTCTGGCATTACGTTCTGAGTTCAAATTCCGCCGAGGTCGACTTTGCCTTT
>NC_069007.1:6628169-6629135 GCF_001194135.2 Octopus bimaculoides
GAGAGAGAGAGAGAGAGAGAGAGAGAGAGAAAGAGAGAAAGAGAGAGGGATGTGTTTATATTTCTGAATATTTTCTTCGTTGATTTTCTGTGTTTTCTCCTTTACTTCGAAACTTCACTTTGCTGTGATGACAAGATGAAAAGACGAGAAGCTGACAAGATGAAGAGATGAAGAGATGAAAAACAAAATGTGTAGAGGATAACGGCGAGCCTGTCTCTTACATCTGTTTCTGCTTGATATTTAATTTTTGATGACTTTCATTAAAGTTGATTTCTACTCATCAACTTTTAAAGAACATTGCGCATACAGACACTCTCCATTTTCCCGTATACATACGAGAGACAGGCACTATCTCTCATCAGACTACCGCTATGCTGGGATACCCCCTTGAGGAGTTTTTAATCGAACGAATCTGCCTGTATATTTACTGTTTTAAAGCCTGATATTTATTCGATCGGTCGTTTATTTCAAACCGTTATCTTATTGGGCTGTAAACATACAAACAGCGGTCATACAGTGTAATCAACGCCGATGTCTGTCTGAACTAGTTAAGTACCCCAAGATGAGAAGCAGGAGAACCGAACTCGAAAGCACTCGATATGTATCAATCCTTTTTCTTAATTTCGTTTCATCCATTTGACTGCAGCTAAGTTACGGAGCCGTAAACACACCACTAAGTTACGGGGCCGTAAACACACCAACACCAGTTGTCAAGTTGTGGTGGGGGGACAAACAGAGAAACACACACACACACACACACTAGGAATGCGTCTGGACTGCACAACAGACTGAAGGAAAAGAAAGATGGACGATAGTCACGCATGTGCAACGAGAGAGAGAGTAAAGGAGGAAGAGGGAGCGAGAGAGAGACAGACAGATAGAAAACGGTGAAGGGGTAAAAAAGAATTAGAGAAAGGATGAGAGAGAAAACGAAAAGCAGAGAGGGGGAGGGAGAGAGAGAGAGAG
>NC_069007.1:6629380-6630014 GCF_001194135.2 Octopus bimaculoides
AGAGAGGGGGAGAGAGAGAGAGAGAGGGGGGGGACAGTAAAAAAAAGAGTCGCATCAAATATATTCAGATAACACTTATATAAATATATATGCATATATACACACACATATATACGTACGTACATATGCATGTATATAGGTATGCACGCCCATATCTTTTTAAGATTAATGCCGCTAAGGATCATATTGCCGAGATAAGTGAAGCGGTCAGCAACTTTGATTGTGTCACCCACAGCAGAGACAGACAAGATGGAGCCCCTAAGAAGCCAACGAAAGAATAGGCCTTTCTATGACCCAAGGAGACAATTGTGTGGAGACAATTTCAATAAATCAATAATTTACATTGTAGGGTATTTGATATACCTGTATCTGTCTATGTTGTTTAACCACGTGCTACTGGCGACTCTGAGATGCTTCTCTACGCATTTTAGGTTTTACACACACACACACACACATACACACACTCATGAGTGTGTGTGAATGTGTGTATCTGTATGAACATTGATATAATCTAGCCATTCAAATACAAATTTAGCCATTCGACTAAACGCATTCACATACAGGTCACACACACACACACACACACACACACACACACACACACACACACACACACACACACACACACACACAC
>NC_069007.1:6636537-6637263 GCF_001194135.2 Octopus bimaculoides
AATGGTGAGCAACGAGAGGAAAAAAGAAAAAGAGGAAATACGAGGGGGAAAAAGAGATACGTAGTAGTAACAGAGGAAGAACAAGAGGGGTAAGGCGAGATACGTAGTAGTACAGAGGAAGAACAAGAGGGGTAAGGCGAGATACGTAGTAGTACAGAGGAAGAACGAGGGGGGGGAGAAAGGAAAGAGAAAGAGATAGAGTAGCGTCGGAGGATAAGTATACGAACTACTTACAATTTTTGTGAGACGCTGCGTTCAATCATGTAAAAACAAAAGTAAATGAGTATATGCATATATACGTACAGGTATGTGCATACCGACATCCACCTGTATGTATAGGTGCATATCTGGGTACAGGACATTGCAAACAAACGTAGACGAGAACACACGAGCCACATAGAGAACAATATGTATGTATGTATGTATGCATGTATGTATGTATGTATATATAAATACACACACACACTAACCCACAAGAGTTATCAAGTGAAACAGAGACAGGCAGAAACAAGAAAAATGCCGCTGTTACTTAAATACTATACAAATATGTATTTAAAAAGACTTTTCTTTTAAATTTACCAAAATTTAATTTTTCAATAATTTTTCAAAATTTATTATTCATATTTACTGTTGAAAAGATCTCAAGGATGGAAACCGGTTCTGTAATGTTCTTTATAAAAGTATTTTAGCATTTTCTACTTCGTCTCTTTTCCATATATATATATA
>NC_069007.1:6637750-6638831 GCF_001194135.2 Octopus bimaculoides
ATATATATATATATATATATATATATATATATACGTGATCTCTATATGAGATATCATCTGATTTACGTAAAATATAGCTTTAACGTATTTTACAACTTATTTTACCGTATATATATATATATATATATATATGATGGAATGAATATATATATACACACACACATATATACATACATATATATATATATATATAGACATATACATATATATGTATGTATGTATGTGTATGTATATACATATATATGTATATATATATATGTGTGTATGTATATATATATATATATATTATTCTTTTACTTGTCATTTGACTGCAGCCATGTTGGAGCACCGCCAGAGGAACTTTAGTCAAACGAATCGATCCCAGTATTAATGTCTTTAAAACCTGGCACTTATTCTACTGGTGTTTTTTGTAGAACTGCTAAGTTACGTGGACGTAAACACACCAACACTGGTTGTCGAGTGGTGGTAGGGAACAACATAAACACAAAGACACGTACACACAGGCAGACTACAACAACGTTGATGGAACACTAAATATCAATAATAACAAAAGCAGAGATGCTGAAATGTTTTAGAAAAGTTATATTAGATATAATATTTCGGCTAAGATAACCCTTTCACAAAAGTTCTAACAGCATAAAAGACAAGTACGTCTCTCAGCTTTGTAAGTCGGTTTAGCGGAGTGTTACAATTTTAAAACACATCAGGCATAATCGAATATTTCCTTTCAATTGTTATCATTGATATTTAAGTTATTGAATGATCGATCTGTATGGCTACAACCTTCCATTTACATACATACAAACATATATATATATATATATATATATATATACAAAATTTTATTATTATTTTAATATTTATTACTTTGTACTTTTTTATTTTTATTATAGGTATTTTTAGTGTATTTCCTTATTAAATTTTTCTATTTGTGATTGTGGATTTTCATGGATGAATTCAATAATTGTGGTTTTTTTCTCTAAATTACATATTTATATATTATATATATATGAAATTGAATTTAATTTTAATTTTGATAAATCAAATTCAAATTGAATTTTTCCCTGTTAATTTGGATCTT
>NC_069007.1:6639578-6645027 GCF_001194135.2 Octopus bimaculoides
TGTGTGTGTGTGTGTGTGTGTGTGTGTGTGTGTGTGTGTGTATGTATGTGCGTGTGTATGTATACTCTTCCTTCTCCTCCAACCAAGGAAGAAAAAAGAAGGAAACAGAAGGAAGAGGGAAAATGAAGAAAGAAATAGAAAGAAAGGAAGAAGTAACGAGAGAAGGAAGGAGAGAAAGAGAGAAAGAAGGAGGCAAACAAGGAAAGAAGTGGAGAAAGAAAGAAAAGGAAGGAGGAAATCAAGAAAGAATATAAAAATGAAAGAAAGAAGAAAGGAGGAAAGAAGGATAGGAAGAAAAAAGAAAGGTGGACATACAGAAAGAAGAAATAAAAGAGTAGGAAGGAAGGAAGGAACGAACGAGCGAACGAACGAACGAACGAACGAACGAAATGGAGAAAGAAAAAAAAGGGAGGAGAAAATAACGAAAGAAGAAAAATGAAAGAAAGAAGGAAACAAAGAAAGAAAGAAAAATAAGGAGGAGAAAAAGAAAGACAGAGAGAGAGAGAGACAGACAGAATGAAAGAAATGAAGAAGTGGAGGAAGGAATAAAAAAAGAAGTGAAGAAAGAAAAGACGGTTTGCTCACAACTGAAATGCCTTTGATAATAGGTTTGCCTGATTAGGATTGACCTTGGGTTAAACGACAGTAGCAGCAGCAGCAGCAGCAGCAGCAGCAGCCGCAACAACAACAACAGAATAAGGGCAACGTTCGTTAGTACGGTAACACCGTCGCTAACGCCTACAACTTGATACTATATTAATTAAATGCATCAATTAAAAGGTAATTAGCTTAAGGCCGTTCATATCTTATATTTAACAGGAAATTCTAAAAGTCCTTTGTTGGAATTTCAAGAAAATTTGTATTGGAATTACACGAAGAATGCTGATTTAATTTAATTTCTAAATTTCTAAATTGGTAAACAGGTAATCCGAATTGATATAATGTCAATGTCGTATGTGTGTTACCGTGAGCAAGTGTTGTGTTCAATCACTATAACCCCGGCACGACCGACCTATGCCTTATGAGTATATTTGCTGGAAGGAAACTGTATGGGAGCCCATCATAGTTATGTACATTTATTTGCATAATGCACATTATGGCTTGTCTATGAGCATGTCTAGATATGCAACTATATGCAAGAGAATACACACATACAAAATATACGAATTTGCACATATACATACATACATAAATACATACATACATACATACATACATACATACACAAACATACATGTATACCCTATTGTTGATGTTGAAATTCCAGTGCAGTCTCGGATCTAGGTTAGAAACCGGCTCTTTCTCTATTGGCAAGAAATCTTGAAATAAAACTGAATAATTACATACATACATACATACATACATACATAATACATACATACATAGTATTCTAATCTCCATTCTTAACGTCAAAATGATTCGGCCGTTTTACCACCGAAGCCTTCTTCAAACACCTACAAAAGTCAAATCTCGTGGAGTGAATTCGGGATTCAAATTCTGGAAAGTAATTGAACACGACAGATATTGGAGAAGATCGGCGGGTGCAAAGTTCGAAATGTTGTAATGCTAGCATGTAAAAACAAAAATGCAATACACGATCAGAACACCGGGGAGTAACTGTCCCTGAGGACAGCAAAACAATTTAAAACCAGCGTCTGCTGGTCTAGCGATATTCTGAGTGGGCTCCTTGAGAGAAATTTTTCTGAAACAAATTATTACAGCTAGCGCCGTTATACGCTTGGTGTATATATTTCATGTATGTCATACACACGTTTATTTATAAAGATAGATCAGAGAGTCGGCGAGTAAATGGAAACGTTTAACGCAATCAAATAAGAATCTTTATAACTGCTTGCTCTAAGTGGCAGGTCACGTGCGTCAAAAAGCCGTAAAAACAAATCTGTTCTAATTATCGTAAATCCATTTCTTTTCAAAGCGTACAAAATGTAGGATTTATACTCCGTAAGGTTTCGTATCTTATCGTAGCAAAATTGAAGAGCATTTGTTCAAAGAATTCTCAACGGACAAATTGATAGATACAATGCAAAGAAACAGCTTGAAGATAATAAAGGAGATTTATTCGGTTAAAGAACTGGAAAGAAGATTAATTAGAAATCTGAAGAATAGAATGGAAAATTCACTTCCGTTGCTGCTTTTATTGAAATTACCATTCTTTCTGTTGTATTCTTCAATTGTTGGAGGTACGTATACTCATGAGAGTAACAGTCGATGAGGGAAATGGAAATTGCTTTCACTGCAGTCTTATTAAATGGCTGCAGTTGGTTCTGAAAGTAGGTTTATATGTATAAATAGCAGGATTTCATTCCCATGCGTACGCCATTCTTTTATTTAAGATAAGTATTGGAATTTGTTCTTGGATCAGGTGAAGATGTTTTCGATGGAACTGAGTTGAATCTTTGAACTGGCATCAATTTTCTCGTTCTGATATTCTCTTTTATTTGTTTAAGAGATTGAACTATGGCCATGCTGGAGCACCGTTTTAGAGAGATTAGTCGAACAAAAGAGTAAAAATCGTTAGAGCGTTGGACAAAATGTCTAGCTATATTTCTGCCGACATTTTACATTCTGTGTTCAAATCCTACTGAAGCCAACTTTCCCTTTTATCCTTTCAGTATGGATAAATTAAGGTATTAGTCAAATACTGGGGTCGATATAATCCACTTGCACCCTTCCTTCAAAAACTGCTGCACTTTTTACGAACATTTGAAACAAATATTATTATTAATAAGGCGGCTTTAGGGCGGTGACCTGGCAGAATCGTTAGAATGCCGGGGGCAAAAGGTTTAGCGGCATTTCGTCTGTCTTTACATTCTGCGTTCAAATTCCACTGGGATCGACTTTGCTTTCCATCCTTTCGGAATAGATAAAATAAGCACCAGTTGAGCATCGAACCCCAGTGCTCAACTGGTACTTATTTTATCGACCCGAAGGAATGAAAGGTAGACGTTATCATGTACATGTTTTGTTTTGGTATAAAAGATGGGCTATAGCAAATATTCTGCTCAATACGACAGATTTGCTCGTCAGTTGCTTGACCCTAAACAGTTGAGCATGTCCCTTAGTGGCTGACGATATGTGCATCTCTGATCACGAGCAGAAGTAGTTGGGGAGCATCATAGCCATATGTTGAGAGGAATTCTTTGGGGTTTGGATAATTCACCTCTGGGAACATTATCCTTAAACAACCCTTACTCAGGGACCTTATGAGAAGGATGGGCTCCTCAACCTGAAGAAAATTCTAACCTGGCCCCCACCTGCAAGGCCAGCAAGTTTTGGAGAGGGACTAAATCAATTATATCGACCAGTGTTCAATTGGTGCTTATTTTATCGATATTGAAATGATGAAAGTCGACATCGGCGGAATTTGAACACAGATCGTAAAAATTAACGAAATGCCGCCAAGCATTTTGTCCGGCATGCAAACAAATTATAGAAACCATTTATATGATATATATATATACAATGCGCCATGCAAACTATACTGTTCTACTGTCCGTATTGGTCTTCTTATTGTTCTTCAAGAATTCATAGTCGCCACTCCGCTTAATTCCTATTTCTAATCGAAATGAAGTTATGTGTAAAACTCTATCAAGTTGCGACTGCCGTTTTTGCTGGTGCTATTCGTGTTGTACTTATTCTTGTTATTGTCTTTGTTTGTGTAATGTTAGTAGTATTAGTAATTGTAGCAACAGCAGCAGAGGTAGCGGTGGCAGTAGTAGTAGTAGTAGTAGTAGTAGTAGTAGTAGTAGTAGTAGTAGTAGTAGTAGTAGCAGCAGCAGCAGCAGAGGTAGCGGTGGCGGTAGTAGAGGAAGTGGAGTAGTAGTAGTAGTAGTAGTAGTAGTAGTAGTAGTAGTAGTAGTAGTAGCAGCAGCAGCAGCAGCAGCAGTAGTAGTATTAGTAGTAGTAGTAGCAGTTGTTGACAAATTATTTATTTGAAATCCTTTGTATGTGTTGTTGATGATGATGATGACGAGGAGGAAGAGGAGGATGATACTGATAGCGATCATTATGATGATGGTATTGATGATGATGATGATGACGACGACAATGATGTTGATGCTGATGATGACTGTGATGATGATGATGATGATGAGAATGACGACGACGACACGATGATGTGGTGGAGGAGGAGGAGGAGGAGGAGGAGGAGGAGGACGAGGAGGGGGAGGAGGAGGAGGACGAGGAGGAGGACGAGGAGAAGGACGAGGAGGAGGACGAGGAGAAGGACGAGGAGGAGGACGAGGAGGAGGACGAGGAGGAGGACGAGGAGGGTGATGATGATAATGAGGAGGAGGATGACGACGACGATAATGATGATGAAAGTGATGATGATAATGATGACGATGACGCGATGACAACAACGGCGACAACGACGACAGCGGCAGCGAGGAAACCATGTTTTTCTGACGATATCAAATATTGTTTTCTGACGCTCTTATTTCCGGTGGCAAATGTCGATGGTGGTTCGGTTATAGATGGATGCTCGTTTCCAAATGCAATGGTTATTGGCGGCGGCGGTGGTGGCTGCTGGTGCTGCTGCTGCTGCTGTTGTTGTTGGTTTTGTTTATATTGTTTTTGTTGTTGTTGTTGTTGTTGCCGTCGTCTTTGTTGTGGCTGTAATGGGAACTGGAATTTAAAAAAAAAATCGATATTTGCTAAGATCGATTAGAATAGAAGAAATGTGAATAGTCAGAATAAACTCTTGATGTACAAACGCACACACACACATACACACAGAAACAAACAAACACACACACATATGTATATGTATATCTAGGTATGTTGTACATATATATCTATATATCTATATCTATCTATCCTTCTATCTCTCTCTCTCTCTCTCTCTCTCTCTCTATATATATATATATATATATATATATATATTATGAGTATGCGTATTTATGTATGCATATATGTGTGCGTGTGCGTGCGAGCGCGTGCGTGGAGTGTGATTGTCTCCCACCAGCGCTTGACAACCGGTGTTGGTGTGTTTCTGTGTTTACGTGCCCGCAACTTAGTGGTCCGGTAAAAGAAACTCATAGAATAAGTATCAGGCTCCACACAAAAAAAAAAAAAAAAAATTATGTTCTAGGGTCGATAACGTCGACTAAAATTCTTCGAGGCGGTGCCACAGCATGGCCGCTGTCTAATAACTGAAGCAAGTAAAAAAATATATATATATAATATGTGTATGTGTGTGTCTGTTTTTATATTTAATCATAATAAAAGCAATCTTATTATGACTAGCTAGCTTTATTTGCATTGATTTTACGAATATACAATTGTATATAGCTGAGCATATACATTTATACAAACATGTACGCATAATTTCTCCCATGCTGAAATTATAACTACGTGAAGTCAGTCTCGAAACGGGCGTAATCCTATAGAGGTCACGTGGCTAAATATATATATATATATATATATA
>NC_069007.1:6645423-6646272 GCF_001194135.2 Octopus bimaculoides
TATATATATATATATATATATATATATATGTATATATATATGTACACACACATAAATATATAGATATATATATATACACATACACACATAAATACTTAGTACGTACATGCATGCATACATGCGCACACACAGATATATGCATGCATGTATACTTGTATGTTTCCCTTTACTCTTTTCTTCCATAGTTTTCGATAAGTTTTGGAAAAAGCATATCAACAAATAGTTACTAGAACATCCTTTAGGATTTCTGAAGGCATAGATGTGTTGATTATATCATAAATTGAACTGATTTGCCGTCAACCCTATATACTCCTTGGAAACCGAGTCATTAAATATATGTTTTCGTACAACAAACTACCAAATCGATAAACAAACTATTTAAGTGACAATTTATAAGGTTAAAACCATTGCACAAACGGAAAAAGATTAAATGTTGATAAAAGCTTCAGATTTTAAATATTTATATTTGGTATTCCAGTATCAGATTTATGCGCAGAATTGGAACGAATTTTATCAGTATTCCTATTATAAATCTATTACTTTCCGGAAACATATTTAGGTGAATGAAATGTTTAGCAGTAGTTTTACACATGTTGCAACCGAACGGTTAACCTAAAAAAATTGTTAACCTAAAAAAATTGTTCTCATTTTCGTTGCTACTGACGTTGTTGTTGTTTTTGATTTCGTTTATTTTACATTGAAACTTATTAGTAGCTAATTTATTCATCCATTCATGTCTTGTCGTCTTCCCTATTCCTTCTCTCTTCCTTTCTTTCTTTCTTTCTTTCTTTCTTTCTTTCTTTCTTTCTTTCTTTCTTTCTTTCTTTCTTTCTTTCTTTCTTTCTTTCT
>NC_069007.1:6646510-6648373 GCF_001194135.2 Octopus bimaculoides
AGCTGCCACCGCCGCACCGTCGTACCACCACCGCAATTGCGCCACCGCCGCTGCCGCCGCTGGTTCCAATGCTGCTGCCGCCTCCACTGCTGCCGCCACCACCGTCGTGCCACCGCCAATATTGTGCTGCCACCCCCATTCATTGAGCCACCACCGCAGCCACAACCGTCGCCGCTGCAACTACTACTACTACTACTACTACTACTACTACTACTACTACTACTACTACTCCAGCTTCATTTCCCCTTCATCTCTTATTCCTTTCCCCCTTACTCCAACTTTTTTCTGTTCTTCACCCTTTTATTATTATTATTATTATTATTATTATTATTATTATTATTATTATTATTATTATTACAATTAGTAGTAAGGTAGTAGTAGTAGTAGTAGTCGTAGTAGTAGTAGTAGTAGTAGTAGTAGTAGTAGTAGTAGTAGTAGTAGTAGTAGTAGTAATGTTATTCATGCTGTTATTAATCATGGTCATTGCAGTTCCCTGTCATAGAAATGATATCCCATTGTTGAAGAATGCTCTTTAAAATGGATAAAAAGATCAGAATCGAAGAATATAAGAATGGCTTGATGAGTGATTTCATTTCAAGATGTCTGTGAACCTAATTTTCTTGGAATTACGAAAAAGCCAATTCCGATTTATTCTCTGGAATAGAAAATCTTTGAAATCTGACACGTGTATGTACACCTATGCATATACATATTAACACACACACACACACACACACACAAACATGTGCATATATATACATTTGTATATATATATATATATATATATATATATATATATATATATATATATATATATGTATATGTATATGTATGTATATGTATGTACATATATATATAGACATACACACACACACAAATATATATATATACATACACACCCACATACATACACGCACACATTCATAAATACATACATCATACACAGACATGCATAGATACGTACACAATACATACATCAAAACTTGTTTCCCCTCCTAAATGGATGGAGTTTGATTAATTTGTATTGAACATCGTATGGAGTGCATCCAGTAGTTAAGATTTAGTGCCTGGTCACATGACTAATGTCCTATTATCTTCACCAAATTACTTGCACTAGAATTCAAATAACCTCATAGGTTTTCTCAGTGAAATATACAAAATTCTCCCTGCAGACAAGAATAGTGAAGAATCAAGTATCGTAGTTATGTGAGGTTCCGTGTTCGATCTCACATCATTTAGTTATATCGGATCTGTAATACCTATGCAATGGAAGGAGTTGAAAACTTTTGGAAAGGGATCTGGAGCGATGAGAAACCATACACCGAAAATGTAGACTGGATCAAACGCACCCAAAAATCTACAAAAAAAATCTGTGCTTGGGAAACAAGCTTCCTACCACACAGCCACGCCTGCGCCTGTATATATATATATATATATATATATCGCTTGACAACCGATGCTGGTGTGTTTACGTCCCCGTAACTTAGCGGTTCGGCAAAACAGTCAGATAGACTAAGTACTAGGCTTACAAAGAATAAGTCCTGGGATCAGTTTGTTCGACCAAAGGCGGTGCTCCAGAATGGCCGCAGTCAAATGACTGAAACAAGTAAAAGAATAAAAGAATATAATGGGATAATCACTCAAAAAGTGTCATCCAAGAGTCGCGCCCTTTGATTTCTTCTTTTCTTTACTAGAGATATTTGTGAATTCCCGCGAATTTTCGTGTTTTACCCAAAATGGAAACGAACACCAGTACTCCATGTGATCGGCTCGAAAATTGTTAAGATAGTAAGATATTTTTCTTAACATGAAACCAATGGTAGCTTTAATACACACACACACACACACACACACACACACACA
>NC_069007.1:6648875-6651206 GCF_001194135.2 Octopus bimaculoides
ATATATATATATATATATATATATATATATATATATATATATTGTGTGTTTGTGGTCATGCCAGTGTGTCTCTGTCCGTATATGGCCTGTTCACTAATATATTACATTCGTGATCTTAACTCATCAGTCACTGCCTCCAAGACATTTGGAATCTCCGAGATCAATGGAATTACCATTCTTTGATTTACAATGTCTGTTGTATCTCACAAGATTCATAACATTTGTCCAAGTAGCAGAAGCAGCAGCAGTAGTAGTAGCAATAGCAGCAGGTGCTGCAGTACCAGAGAGTAGCAGTAGTAATACTAGTAGTAGTAGTAGTAGTAGTAGTAGTAGTAGTTGTAGTAGTAGTAGTAGTAGTAGTAGTAGTTGTTGTTGTCGTTGGGGGCAGGGGCAGGAGCGGTGTTGGTGCAGTTTTCGTTCTGATCATTGTTTAACCCCCAGGTTATGCACTGACCGAGCAGACACGTGACATTTGATACTGGCGATCCAGCCATGACAATCTCGCCTTTTGATTTGGTGCATTCCAACGTCCAACGCGTCTTTTACTTGCCCCCCCCCCCCCGAGCACGTGCATGATTTGAGGAAGATTTGGTTGTTATTTCTTGAAAGGCAAGTGACTATGTAGAGACTCCCTTGTTGGCTTGTAGTAAGCTATGGTACTTCTTTAACCCCAGGTCACCCCTAATGGAGTAGACCAATTACTAAGATATATAATTCTCTCTCCCTCCCCTCTCTCTCTTATGTGTGTGAACGTTTTGCTTGTTTGTATGAATGAACGTCTCTATCTTCCTCTTTCTGTCTTTCTCTCTCTCCCACTTTCTCTCTTTCTCACACTCTCTCTCTCTCACTCTGTCTCTCTGTCTGTCTCTCTCTATCTCTCTCCCCCTCTTCCTGTGTTTATGTATGTGAGCCTCTAGTTATAGTTGTATATATGAGTAATGTTTCACTCTCTCCCTCTTACTCTCTCCTCTTCTCTTTCTCACCTTTCCTCTCTCTCTCTCTCTCTCTCTTACGATATCTTTCTGCTTATGTATGTGAACATCTAGATTTTATATGCAATGTCTCTTACTCTCTTCCTCTGTTTCTCCCTCCCTCTCCATCTCTCTCCTCTCAATCTGCATGTACTCTCTTTTACTCTCTTTTACTTGTTTCAGTCATTTGACTGCGGCCATGCTGGAGCACCGCCTTTAGTCGAGAAAATCGATCCCAGGACTTATTCTTTGGAAGCCTAGTACTTATTCTATCAGTCTCTTTTTGCCGAACCACTAAGTTACGGGGACGTAAACACACCAGCATCGGTTGTCAAGCGATGTTGGGGGGACAAACACAGACACACAAACACATACACACACATATATACACATATATACATATATACGACGGGCTTCTTTCAGTTTCCGTCTACCAAATCCACTCACAAGGCTTTGGTCGGCCCTGGGCTATAGTAGAAGGCACTTGCCCAATGTGCCAAGCAGTGAGACTGAACCCGGAGCATTGTGGTTGGGAACCAAACTTCTTACCACACAGCCACGCCTTTTCACATATAAGCGTACACACACACACACACACACACACACACACACACACACACACAAATATATGAATATATATGTTCATACATACATATATGTATACTTCTATATGTATACACATACATACACACACACAAATACATATACGCGCGCGTGCATCCACACATATTAAGAAGTGTACAGTTAAATTCAACACGTTTTTGCTTCGTTACGCTTCGTCAACTCCAGACACCGAATCATTCGCTCATAACCCACAAAGAACTCCCATTCTGCTAGTACAGTTCCAAATACAAAATTCGTTGTTGTGCAAAACGGTAGCCTAGCTGGAATTGATTGATTAGAGATACCGTGAACTGTGGTGATTTAAATAACATATGACATAGATGCCACGCGCTGAGACTGAAACCAGGACTGCATTGATGAGAGGTAAAATTATATGAACCATTTGGCAATATTAATGTGGTGTGCCTATGTATATATGTATATATTTATACAAACACACGCTCGCGCACACACGCTCGCGCACACACGCACACATACATATATAAATTGTTTATTAGGATATATATATATTTAACATATGTGTGTGTGTGTGTGCGTGTGTGTGTGTGTGTATGTGTGTGTGTGTGTGTGTGTGTGTGTGTGTGTGTATAGTCTAAATGAAGATATTTAGACCTCTCATAAGGATATTTTAATCTAAGTTGTTGTTGGCTCTCCGTCGCTTACGACGTCGAGGGGTCCAGTTGATCCGATCAACGGAACAGCCTGCTCGTGAAATTATATATAAATATAAATATAT
>NC_069007.1:6651292-6652896 GCF_001194135.2 Octopus bimaculoides
ATATAAGGAGAGAGAAAAAGAGAGACAGACAACAGACAGATAGATAGATAGATAGATAGATAGATAGATAGATAGATAGATAGATAGATAGATAGATATGCATGCATATATATAAGTAAATGTGTATGTTTATATGATGTTGGCAGGTCACAAGTCTTTGGTCGAATTGATGCTACAGAAAACACCAGTGCATGGAGCCACGCAGTAGGACTGAACCTGCAAGCAAGTGACCGGAAAGCAACTCTCTTACCATACAGACACAACCCGTGTCTATTATTGATAAAAATCGATGAAAAATAACAGTTTTGCATCGAATAGACACTACCTTTAAATCTCTTCATTATCAACTGTATTAGCCTTTTGATAACTACCATTATTTTTTCTATTCATTCTGTTTCAACTTTGACCTGGCTGGTAACCATTCCATAATTCAAGGCGTGTAATAGACTCAAATAATTCAAGAACATGAAATGGAATTATATAAAAGGCCTTTTAGACAAAAGTAATTTGTAATTAATATGTTGATAGACATTTAATTAGAAATCGGTTAAGTGCACGTTTAACATGATTATGTTGCGTGTACGTAAAAGGAATTTAATTAAATATTGATGCTCTGAACATGGTGTTTTGGATAATGGAACAGTATTATACGATACCGAGCTGTACTAGATTTGTAGTCATTGTCATGGCGAGTAGAATGTAGTCGAATAAATTAAACATATATAGAGAAAACAATCTCTTTGTACCTCTTTATCCTTTCGTGGTCAGTTACACATTTTTTTGTTCACAAAGAAAAAAAAAAATCAGAAAATGTATATTTATTTATATTTACATTCATTTATGTGTTATCGGTCCCGAAAGGATGGAATATGCTTAACCTTACCTCGAGATCCATGTCTCTCCTAAACAGCGCTACCACCCCACCTCCCATTCCCGGCCGACTAACATATGCAACGATCTGATAGTGCGCGTGTGTAAGTAAATCCTGGTCTCACTGCCATGTTGGCAAGCTAAGAAGAGAGAGGAAAGGTTTACTTACCTCCCGGTGTCTTGTGAAAGTCGGGTGGTTCAACTTCCATAATTGGTTAAAAGTCTCGATATGGGTTTCACATTCGGTATTCCCACGTCCCAAGGAAAGCTCTCTTGAATTCTTGTGGAGGAATCGAGTGACATTCGCAAATATTCTGGCGCGCGAAATGTGTTAGATTCAAAAATCACCCCCTCTGTTTCAATTTCAGTGCTTTGTGTTACAAGAGCCATCAATTTCTTGTTGGCCCTTCTGATAAGTACGAAGTTGAATATTTGTTTTTGGTGTTGTTTCATTTGTTTGCTTGACTGTATGATGATGCTTTTTCTTGGTGTTGTTTTGGTTGTGTTTGTGTTTGCTGTGAGTGTGGCATCTGTAGTTTCCGATGTTTGTGTAAATGTTCGTTCTTGTGTCTGCTTACGTTTATATCACTTCGTCCATATTGCTTTTTCGCACTATATTTCTATACGAGATTCTTTCTGAAGACAAATACTGCAGTAATATGGCGTCCTTAAAGCATATCCACGTTAAGTAGGATATAAATATATACATACATATATATATATATATATATATA
>NC_069007.1:6654291-6655383 GCF_001194135.2 Octopus bimaculoides
ATATATATATATATATATATATATATATATATATATATATATATATACACGTATATATACACACATACATATGTACGCCTGTCTATGTGTATTGCTGTCGATCAGAAGAATATATTTTCTCTTTAAAGGATAACAAATGGATGCCAGGGATGACGAAAGGGTCATGTAATCTAAGATTAACAAATGTGTGGAAAGAATATGTTTCTTGAATAAAAAAAGACGAAACGGTATATTTCCATTCTTACTTACCTGGACATGAAAATAGCATTCTATTTTTGCATTATACCCGACATTTTGGAAATCTTATTAACAATAATCCTAGACTTTTAATCCGGTTTCAATATAGAACTTACCTTCCGATATATATAAATATATCGTTAAATTGATGCACAGGAAGCAAGGAAAATATATTGTTTCAGTCGGGGTCTTATGCGTGTTATCTACAATGTTCGAAATCGTCTTCGTCGTCGTCGTCGTCGTCCGCCTCCTCCTCCTCCTCCTCCTCCTCCTCCTCCTCCTCCTCCTCCACCTCTTCCTCCTCCTCACTCCCCCAACACCACCACCCCCAACAACAACACCACCACCACCACCACCTTCTCCTCCTATTCCTCTTTTTCTTCTTATTTCTTCTCTTCCTCCTCCTCTTCATCGTTATCGACGTTTTGTCGTCGTCACCATCATTATCATCATCATCGTCGTCGTCGTCAATGTCATCATCATAGCCATCATAATCATCATCATCATAATCATCATCATCGTCATCATCACCATCGTCATCATCATCATCGTCATCATCACCATCGTTATCATCATCATCGTCATCATCATCATCGTCATCATCATCGTTATCGTCGTCGTTGTCATTGTCATTGCCCTCGTCTTCATTTTCGTCATCATCGTCATCATCACCACCAATATCCTGTTCCTCCCCAGCCTTCCTCATCATCATCATTATCATTATTGTTGTCGTCGCCGTCGTCGTCATCATCATTACCATCATCACCATCATCGTTTTGACGTCGATTTTTCCAAGTTTGTACAGGCCAAGCGGAATTCGTTAGGGGGAAGATTTTCAGCCACCGGATGCTCTTC
>NC_069007.1:6656961-6664832 GCF_001194135.2 Octopus bimaculoides
AACCACCACCACCACCACCACTACCACCATCACTACTACCTCTATTCTCCTCGTCATCATCATCATTATCATAACTATAATGGCCACCGCCGCCCCTCCAATACCCCCCCACTGTCCCACCACCACTATCACTACCATCAGCATTATCATCAACATCATCACCCTACCACCACCACAGAACAGGTTAAATTCGAGTGATAACATCCCGCACAGACTCTATTGTATATTTACTATTCATTATGGTGGACAATTGTCCGCCAATCAGCTTCTACATCGTCTCATTTACATAAATTTCCTTTGTTGTCGAATAAGTGTTCTGTTATTCCAGCTGTGTTCTTGTTGAAGGAACGCTTTCAGAGCTCACATCATGTGGAATCATGCGATTTTTGGTGAAAGAAATGGTTCGGCAGCTTTAATTAGATTCTGTTAGAACACAAGATATCGCCTGATTGTACGAGAGAAATAACTTTTAATAGACCATAACGAATTTAGGTCAAAATGACCAGCATATCTGTTAAAGATTGGCGAGTGTCCCTCCCTCTTTCCCTGTAGTTCTATCCGTCTTGTTTCTCTCTTCCTCTGTTCACACACACACACACACGCACGCACATGCACGCACACGCACACACACACACACACACACACACACACATACACACACGCACAGAGCTGGCAGAGTCGTTAGCACGCCGACCGAAATACTTAGAGGTATTTCGTCCGTTCTCACGTTCACAATTAAAATTCAACCATGCCTGACTTTGCCTTTCATCCTTTCGGAGTCGGTGACATAAGTACCACTTGAGCAAAGGGGTTAGTATAATCGATGTAACTATTCCTGGGTAAGAGTATAAAAGCTGCATCCCTCTGCTAATCCATGTGAAGCCAGCGTGATCACCAAACCAGTCTTATCTTCAGCTCAAATTCACGACCTCCACATCAGACCATGCTTGGCAGAGAGAACATGCTGAGGCCGTCATTCTACAGTGAACCAACCACAGGCAATCCAGTCCAATCCAATGAATATGCACACAACACACACATACATACACACGGGAACTTATACACACACACACACATACGATGGGCTTCTTTCAGTTTCCTTCTTCTAAAACAATTCATAATGCTTTGGTCGCCCCGGTGATATAATACAAGACACTTACCCAAAACGTCATGCAGTGAGATTGAACCCGGAACCCTGTGGTTGGAAAGCAAGCTGCAGACACGTCATCACTTATAAAAGATATATATATATTTTTATATATATAATTACTAACTTTTAATTTTAAAAAGATCATTTCTGAAATGTGACTAAAGCAAAAATTTTATTCTAAAAATACCGAAAAGGGTTTTTTTCTGACAAATTTGCTAATCTACAGCTAAAATATATTTTGTCCAGATTTGGGTACACAGCCAGCGACTTTGAGGGAAAGGAGTTTAGTCCATAGCATCGACCCCAGTTCTTGACTGGTACTTTATTCTATCAACCGAAGAAGTATCAAAATCAAAATTGGCATCGGCGGGATTTCAAACCAGAATGCTAACAGCCGGAATTTTCTGAGACTCGACGCCTTCCGACGCCCGATCATAATTATTCTTTTCAAAATTTGGCACAAGAGGTTAAGCGATTGCACCGGATCCAGCACTTGACTCCTGCTTTATTTTATCGATCTCGTTAGAATAAAAGGCCAAATTGACCTTGGCGTGGTTTGAACGCAGAACGTAAGGAACCAGAAGAAATACAGTAAAGTAAAAATGTGTTTTTTTTTCCCATGCTCCAAAGTTTCTGCCATTTCTGTTTGCTAACAGATAATAATAACGATAATGTTTCCTAAAAAATAATGATTGCTTAAAAAGAACTTGCCAACCATTTGTTTTTAATGAGGTACTCCAATTTTTTTTTATACGAACCTACAGATATGTCAATTACTCTCTTTTGGCTGAAACTAGCATTTAAAGTCGGATAAAATACCATTTAAGTTATAACCTCAGCGGTTCAAGAAGACAACAAAAACACCGTTTATTGTGGAAAATTCCAATATATTTTATTGTTAAAAAATATGTTAAACCATCAGTTTTAATTTAACAGAAGTATAATTTTAACAAACAAACAAAAAGAAAAAAAAAAGTAGAAAGAAAAAACATTTCTAGGAGCGAAACAAAAACAAATATAATTTAATTTAATACAACCCTTGTTTTTTTATCCGCCGTTTTTCAATTTAGCGCTAAAACAGAGACGGGAAATGATTTTTCAAATAATATAACAGTCGTATTTAAACCCATAGTTCATTTTAAAATAAAAGGAGTTAGGATCGGTTGCATAAAACGAATTGAAGGCAATTAATATGGAATATAAAGAAGACTGGTATTAGTCAATATAACGTGTTTTTGTGTGAATGTGAGTATGTTCTGTGTGGGCTAATTTTTTTCTTTCCCGTGCTGGCATTTGCATAAAACTACGTTAACAAGATAAAACGAGAGCCGAACAAATGCGCTGGAATTCAGTCACATAAAGGATTGGGCTTAATGGTGGAATATGTCAAAAGAAATATAAAATAAAATTAAGAATAAGGACAAGAAAGGCATTGATGAATATGTCGACGCACAAATGCATAGAGACACCATAGACACGTTAAGGAATTTCATTTGATTTCGTTAATCGAATGATCGAACTAAATAGAGACGATTGTAATTGAGTAATCAATTGTATGCTCTCACGTTCGTGTTCCCTGAACTAGCTACAAAGCGATTGTTGACCAATTCAGAGAAATGAGAATGAAGGAGGTCCAATGAAAGGCTTTTTGGCAGAGCAACGTTTGTAAACCTATATCTTTCTGCATCGATTCGCTTTCAGGTATAAGTTTCGCTAGTTGCTGTAGCGATATATTAGTGATATACATACATACATATATATATATATATATATATATATATATATATATATATAAACATATATACACACACAGATATATCCAAGCATATACATATAATAGATATAGGTTAATAGTTATAGATACATATATATATGTATATGTGTGTGTACATATATATACATAAATATATATAATATGCATATATTTTATATATAATATGTTAGTACATACACACATGTACATATAGTTTGTATGTAGCATATGTATGTACCTGTAGAACTATATACATACATACATATATATTTTATAGACATCCGTGGAATTAATGTGCTATATATATATATATATATATATATCGATATATGTACATATATACACATTTATATTTGTATATATATATATACATACTCATACATGAGTGTTTTTATATGTACATATGTTTATATATATATTATATATAGATACATATATATATAATATATACATACACATACGTATACACAGTAACATCCAATTGGACCAACTCCATTATGAGAGTTCCTACTGTTATCAAAGAATTTAACTGCTCGTAAACAACACGAAAGGATTCCGGAGTGACCAGCCTTTGACTCACATATCCACATCACCGTCTAATTACACATATACATAGATGATAAAATCCTCACGCACACACACATAAATCTATATTTCAGTGCACTTACTTTCACATATATGTATATGCGTGTATGCATATATATATATATATATATATATATATACATACACATACACACAAATATTTGAAGTTGTATGAGTTGGTATATGTATTTATATGAATATAACACTTATATATATATATGTATATATACATATATACATATATATATATGTGTGTGTGTGTGTGTGTGTGTGTGTGTGTGCGGATGTATGTATGTATATGTATATGTATGCGTATATATGTATTTATGTATGTATTTAGTGTTTGTGTAAGGACATTTGAGGGCCAACATTTCGAAGTCAACCTTCTTGTAAAAATATAACAAATAGGTACTCTACAAGTAATGTCGAGCAATTTTTAGTTTAATGTTAAATTGTTTTTATTTTATTACATCTCGATACAAACACACACACACACATGTATATATATATATATTTGCTTTTCTATCTATCTATCTGTCTTTTTATCAGTATAAGCATGCATACAGACGTACATATATATATATACATACATGCATACATACATATATGATATATATATATATATATATACACTCAACTATGTATCGACCGATTTCACGATTACCAGAATGAAATCTAGTTTTCGCTCGTCAGAATAGTACAGTACAGATATATAAATGGATTTTGTTTATTTTTATATATCTGTACTGTACTATATATATATATGAGTAGAGGAGGAAATGGAAACATTGACTTTTGTAAACCCTAAGATGACGGAAAATCAATGTACGATCTAACTTATTACATACATTTTATTCACATTACATTCAATGTTTATCTGATCAGCATCACATTTATTCACATCCTATTGAACCTATATTAGATATATTTCACGTTTTTCTGTTCCTTATTCAATACATACGCGTACTGGACCTACATTATTACTCAATCATATTGTATTCTCCAATATACTTTTTCCATTAACTATTTATATGAGAATTTACAGATATTTGAACATCGATTAGTTCCTTAGTCAATAGATGTGTAATTATGTTATTACTTTTAAATATTGCGTACATACAGTGTTCCAGAAAGAACCTATGCTTGTATATAAATATGTGCGTGTGTGTGTTTTATGTATATACAAACATGCATGCATAAATGTATATATATGTATATACATACATACATACATACATATATATATATATATATATATACACATGCACGCACACACTCATATAAATGTTCAGAATGTAGGCATTGTTCGATGAACGTATATACATACATGTACATATATATGCATATACTCATATATTGTTTATATATATATATATATATATATATATATATATATATATATATATATATATATATATATATATATACACATATATATATGTATTTATGTCTGTTTGTGTGTGAGTGTGTGTGAGTGTGTGTGTGTGTGTGTGTGTGTGTGTATTCATGATACTATAAATGAATGTATATATAAGTACATATAACCGCAGCTTTTGAACTGTCTTTATGTCATATATTTTGAATGGGCTCTAACTAAAGACCTTTACTCCCGTTCTTCCCGTCGCTGTTGTCGTTTCTGTTGCTACTACTGCTGTTGCGACTCGACTGATTCTAACATCCTTTAAATACAGTCCTGTCTAATTGTTTATATTGCTGTTTTCAGACCAATTATCGATCTTAGTTTGATGTAGTCTTTCTGAAATTGCTTCCTTCGTGTTTTTATCAATAAAATGTTCTTCGGAATTGCATTAATTAGCAATAATTTTCATTTAAACTCACAGTCAATAATAATAATAATAATAATAATAATAATAATAATAATAATAATAATAACAATAATAATAATAACAACAACAACAACAACAACAACAACAACAACAACAACAACAACAACAACAATAATAATATTATTATTATTGTTGTTTGTTGCTGTTGTTGTTGTTTTCGTTGTTATTTTGCAAATGTTAAAAATAAAGTTTCTATGGACAGAAATGTGATTCTCCGTCAGCATCGTCGATGATAATACGTTTGTTTGTTTGTTTGTCTAAATGTATTACTATTCGTGAAAGGAACGCGTGTACCGTTTGTGTATATTATAGATGCTTGTACCTACCCTTAACTCATTCAGTTTCTTTGACCAAATGGTTTCCTACTTGTGAAATTAACGGGTAAAAAAAAGGTTATGGAATTTTTTCTGAATTGGTGGTGGGACACCGTATGACAAGTTGAGTCATCAGAATTACTAGAATATTTCAGAGCCGAAAAGAGAAAGACGGAGTGAGAGAGAGAGAGAGAGAGAGAGAGAGAGAGAGAGAGAGAGAGAGAGAGAGAGAGGGAGAAAGAGAGAAGAAAAAGAGAGAATAATCTACTCCAATACCTCTTTTATTTCTTATACTTATTTCAGGTATTAGACTGCGGCCATACTGGGGCACAGACTTGATGAGTTGTATTCGAACAAATAGACACCAGCACTTAGTTTTTTCTGAGCCTGGTACTTATTCTAACTGTCTCTTATATCGAACCGCTAAATTAAGGGGACACAAACAAACCGGCATCAGTTGTCAAGTGGTGGTAGGGCTAACAAAAATACATCTCTATCTATCTATCTGTCTGTCTATCTATCTATCTATCTATCTATATATATATATATATATATATACACAACGGGCTTCTTTCAGTTTCCGTTTACCAAATCCACTCACAAGGCTTTTGATCAGCCCGGGGCCATGGAAGACATTTGTCAGGGTTCCACACAGTGGGACTGAAACCAGAACCTTATGGTTGGAAAGCAAACTTCTTACCATTCTCGATTAGTATTTTCTTTATTGACAAAGAAAAGATAAAAACAAAGTTGAGTAATGGATGGTGGAGTTGAACCCGCACCTCACAAGTGGAATGAAAACCATAAGGCATTTTATCCAGCGCTCTAATGATTCAACTTACTACCTTTTCTATATATACTATCGCTTTATACAAAGGTACACTTCAATAATTCTCTATCCACCCTCTCTCTCTCTCTCTCTCTCTCTCTCTCTCTCTCTCTGTATATATATATATATATATATATATATATATCTTTCTGTCTCAATGTGTATGTGTGTGTGTGCGCGCGCTTCCATGCATCTAGTGTATTCTATTCATCATAACCACTCACATCTTGCATTTATACGATTCAACTGATTTCCGTGTGAATGGGCTGGAGCGAGGTGAAATGGGGTGCCTTGCCCAGGAACACAATAAGTCATCTAATCCGGAAATCGAACTCATGACATGTGAGAATCGTGACGCCAACAGGCTAATCACTACGCCATGTATCTTCACATCAAACCGTTTACATTATATAAAAAGTCCGTTGACGAAACTGAACACACAGTGATAAGGGTTGGAGTTTAAGTCGAAAAGAAACAAAAACAAAAATTCAATTGCATATCTTGTTTTTCAGATAAATGGAGGGTAATGAAGTAGATCTTTGAAAATGAAAAGGAATCAAGTACACCATTTCTTTTTTCAAAGAGGTTTTGTGTCTTATTTTTTTTTTCTTTTAACAAATAATTCCGCGGTATGTTTTTGATTTTAACTTCAGATGTTTTAAGAAATAAAAAGGTGAAAGTTAAACATTGGAAGTTATTTGATAATGAAATTTAAAATAAAACAACATAACAGAACATTATTCGAAACCCTAGAACAGGGATCCCCAACCGCCAGGTTGTGGATCGTTTGGTACCGGGCCGCACAGAAATAATAATTATTAAAATTTTGGTTTGTATCATACATATTCTAATCTAATGATAGTTGAAATAAAATACATAATGGATAATATATTAATTACATTTGTATTATAATTGTGATAATTAAATATGTTATGTAATTTATTGTGTTTTGTTATGCATGTGATCCTTCAGCCCGTGGAAAAATTGTCTTGCATGGAACCAGTTCGTGGTGCGAAAGAGACTGGAGAGTGTTGTCCTAGAAGGGTTCGTGTTTTCTTACGGGAAGAAAAGTAAAAAAAGAGTTGTTTAATGTTTCTTTTTTTTTTACATCTTAACGATGTTACATAATTTTAATTAGTTGTGAGTAGAAAAATATATTTATATAATAATACGAAACGAGAACTTGTATGTCTAGAATTTCTTTTCCGTACAACCAGTGTCAAATTTATGATTCTTACGACTGTTTTTCATATTAATAGCAAAGCTTGTAATATTCTACTTCATCGCTTCGATTATGGGATTATGGACAGTCAGAATAACAAATACATTACATTTTACTTTGTACCATAGGAAGCTGAATTTATATTGTGTATAATATATATATATATATATA
>NC_069007.1:6665047-6668919 GCF_001194135.2 Octopus bimaculoides
AAAATTAACTTTTGTGTATGCATGTTTCTGTGGGGGGGGGATTTACAACAACCTGTTTAATGACAAAGAATTTTCAAAACAATAACAAAGACAATCTTCGTGTATACATACATGCATACATGTATGTATGTATGTATGTATGTATGTATGTATGTATGTATGTATGTAGGCATGTATATATACGATAATATAGCAGGATCGATTATTTACGAAAGTTAATTAATATGTAATATATATATATATATATATATATATATATATATAATACACGAAATCATATATATAAATACGTGTATATATTATATATATTATACACAAAATCACACACACACACATATCTATATATACGTATTTATGCATTTATGTATATGCATATATATATATGTTTATATCTATACATATGTGTGTGTGTGTGTGTGTATTTTTATATAAGTTAGCAGGATTGATAACTTTGCAAAAACTAATGCTTAATATACTTTTATCCTCCTCCTCCTCCTCCTCATCATCATTTTTGTAGCAGTTGATTGGCCACAACCGGTAAGGTGTCAGATAAAATAGCTCACAGTATTTGTTACAGTCTTCTGTGTTCTGAGTTCAAATCCAGCTGAAGACAGTTTTGCTTTTCATCTGTCAAGTGCTGACCAGAACTATTGCGTAAAATGTATGCTGTCAGACACTGTCAACTCACTAGTAATAGCAGTAGTATTAATAAATTTCAAATATTCGCACAAGGCCAGCAATTTCGGGGAAGGAGGTATATCGTTTACATCGACCCCCACCACTCAGCTGGTACTCATTTCATTGACCCTGGAAGGATGAAAGACAAAGTTGACCTCGGCGAAATTTGATCTCAGAACGTGAAGACGGATGAAAGGCCGCTAAGCACTTTGCCCGGCGTGCTAACGATTCTGCCAACTCGCCACCTTAGCAACAACAACAACAACAACAGCAGTAACAATACTAGTAATAATAATAATAATAATAATAATACTTTTATACCAAGATAAAACGTACATGATAATACTTCCAATCAGTTAAGATCAGAAGCCATGAGAGCCACTGCCTGGTACCGCATCAGGGCATATGATATTATTATTATTATTATTATTATTATTATTATTATTATTATTATTATTATTATTATTATTATTATCATTATTATTATTATAACAACAACAACACAAAAATAAATTTTACAAAGGCAAGAACGCCAGAAATCTGGGGCGAGCAGCAAAAGTTGGTTATAATGTCCCAGTATATAACTGGTACAATAATATTCATAACAAATCACGACTATCCAAAAATGGAGGATTATTCGAATCACGCATAACATAGTTTTACTCCTCGTGCGATTAAAAAAATAGACATATTTTAGACACTTTATCTTCGTATACAGTGCGAAAATTTTCTAAAATGTTTAACGTTTTGCGAATAGCGAGCTTTAGGAAAAATGAATTATTAAACCTCTGTTAGTCTACAAGAAATATTTCGAGGTTTTGAGACATTGCTGTTCGATTACCGTATTTTCCGGCAAGCAAGCGGAATTTTTCAAACCAAAATTTACAGCCAAAAAAAGAAAGTAAATCGTCTTTCATGCCAAGACTAATTTGAAGGACCGAAGACCCCATGAGAAATGTAACAGGATTTGGAAAAAAATAGTGACAATGTTCGAATGTTCATACTACATGTTTCATCTATATACTAGATCGACCTGTATGTCGAAAATTACAGTATTTCATTTCAGTTTTTTTTTTCTTTTTCAAGAATACCATTAAGTGTTTTTAGTTTACGGTAAAGTATTAAAATCAAAATGTAACGCAATTTACCATCAATAAATTCAATCAAAAAAATTAAACCAGATCTTTACTGATGTCGACATTGAATATTTATGATTGTTGTTTCCATAATAATGAAACTTCGATAATCAATAATTAACAAGTTGTTAGCTTTTAAAATAAATTATTGATGTAGCATTTTATTTATTATTTTAAAATAATTGTTTGTTGGAAATAAAATTATAAAGAAATAAAAAGAAATATGAGAAAAACTAGTGAAAGTCTTGTTCGGCAAAAAAATTTCTTTCTTTTTCTTTTCATTTTTGTTTTACTTATATCAGTCATTCGACTGTGGTCATGCTGTGGCACCGCCTTAAAAAGTCTAGTCTTACTCCACTGTCATATATATGTATGTATGTACGTATGTATGTATATATGCATGACCAGTAGACAGTTTCCATTCACGAAATTCAACCACAAGTCATTGGGTAGCGGGAGCTATTGTAGAAGACATTTGACCAGGCAGTTGCCGCCCAGTGGAACTGGACCAGAAATCACGGGGCTGCAAAGCAAGCTTAACTACTCAGCCATGCCAGCGCCTCGCAAAATTCGGAAAATCCAGTCGATTTACGATCTTCATTTTATTTTAGATGAATATCGGGGGCGCGTGACAGGCTTTTTAAAATTTGTAATGTCTTCTTCAAATTCCGTCGTATGAAACACTAAAAAACAATAAATATACAAACTAGCTGCTTAATTTAATCCGGAAATAATTAATAATGTAATTAATAGACTGGAATTAATTTTGTTTTTGTTTCTTTCTCCGTTGGATATTTTTATCACAAATACGGGAGAGGTGAACCCCAAAGATCTCCCTATTTCCGCCTCTTGTAACCTTTATATATTTATTCAAATGCCGCACGAATCCCCTACAAGGATTTGAAACAAAGATCATGAGAGTGAGAGCGAATATAAGTGAGTGCCTAGGCACAGTTTCAAATTATGTCATGCATGGCTTCAGCGCTATTACCTTCCGCCATCACAACACTTTTTGAAGACGCTCATTTGAAATAACCGGTGGGTGGGGTTGTCAAGTTTTTTTTTATTAAATACTTTGGGGATTAATTGTCGATCAAAAATGATCGATTTCCACAAACAATAATTATCGAAATTTATGTTTTATTTATTTATGAGAAATATCTCAAACAGATATTTCTGTTTTCTTTTATTCGATTCGAAAGATATTTGTCATTATTAGATTTATTACGAACGCTCTATACATTTATATATATATATATATATATATATATATATATATGCATGTTTTCATCCGAAATGGAGACAAACTGCTCCTCCAAGTGATCGGCTTGAAAATTTGTTAAGATATTTTTTTGACATGAAACCAATGGTACCTCTAATACGCAAATGAAGAAATTTTATGCACCAATGCGGTGTTGAGCACTGATCCTCATTGATCGACATTTAAGTATATATATATACACACATACATGCCTACATACATACCTACATACATACATGCATATATATACATACATGTAATATATATATATATATATATATATATATATATATATATATATGAGGAGGTACCTTTTTTGCATAGAATTTTGTGGTTCAATACAGACTAAATTATTATTATATGTCAAACCTATACAGTTTGTTTGTTATATAATATACAAGAAAACGCACCACAATTTTCATACCTAATGATATCATTATTACATAGCCTTTGACATATGAAGAATATTCCAGCAATATTTTAAATAGATTTTCATCATATTCATGCATTTGGAACCAGATATACGAACGGGAAACAGTAACAACAGCAACAACAATATTAACTGGCCAAGTTTAAATATTCGAGAAATAAACATATCACATACGTGCAGTTTTGATGAAGTGTAATGATTAATTAAATACATGTAATCGTTCTGTCTAACGCATATGGCTAATTTATCTTCGCCTATTTGTTACAGTTGGAAGTTAAAAAAAAAAACAAAGCACATCTATCTATTTGTCTATCTAACTGTCTGTCTGACTGTCTCTTTCTCTCTCTCTTTATATATATATATATAT
>NC_069007.1:6672058-6673388 GCF_001194135.2 Octopus bimaculoides
AGAGAGAGAGAGAGAGAGAGAGAGAGAGAATCGAGGAGTTGTTAGATAGAAACGTTCCATGTTGGTATTCAAAAATTTCCTAGTATGAAGACAGTGTACCATATTCCGCTTTCTTGGGAAGTTAAATAACCATGGATGAAGCTGAAGAGGAAGATGAAACAGAAAGAGAGGGGGAGAGAGAGAGACAGAAAGAAAGAAAGAAAGAAAGAAAGAAAGAAACGTTGGAGCCTTCAGTTAGAGAGGCACCGATTTGGAATTCCCAGAATTCGAGATTTAAAGATAGCGTTCCTAATCTGTCTTTCTTGTGAAGTTTTATCATCATGGTAGAACAGGAGAAGGATAGATAGTTAGATAGATAGATAGATAGATAGATAGATAGATAGATAGATAGATAGATAGATAGATAGAGAGATAGATAGATAGATAGATAGATAGATAGTAAAAAAGAGTAAAAGTGAGAAAGAGACAGAGAGTAACAGAGAAGCCAATGGATAGAAATACTCTGTACAGGAATTCTCAGACTTCAAGGTTTGAACATTGGCGTTCGTCATTCGTCTTCCTTAGGAAGTTAAATCACAACGAAAGAAACTGAAGAGGGGGAAAGAGAAATAAATAGACTGAGGGCAAGAAAGAAAGAGAAAGAGAAAGAAAGAGACAGACAGACAGACAGAGGAGCCATTTTACGAGCGAGGCTCCTAACAGGAATTCCCAGAATTCCAATGTTGAAGACAGCGTTTGTCATTCTTCTTTTAACTTTTCTCGCATCCTCATTAATTTGTATTTCTCCTCGTTAGTTTTTTTCAAATTGGCTTCGTAAGCCTCGGCTCGTGCCGCTGACATCACGTCACTAATCATGGCGTCTTTCTTATGAAACATCCGGTAACTTTCCGTTGCTTGACGCATGCGTCTCCATAGAACGTCAAGTGACGTAATGCTCTTGACTTTTTCGATGGGATGATGTTTACTTCTGAAAAATAAAATAAAATATAATTAGATTAAATTATAAGAATTAAACAGGAAGAAACAAAGAAACAGAAAAACCAAAGGAAAACAAGTGTCGTCGAGCAAGGGGAGCAATGGGTTATGCACCCTGGACGAAATTGGGTACTTAGCCACGCCCTGCAGTAATTATCCTGATTGCATTGCCGCAGAGAATGGTCAGCGACACTTGCTGCAGCAATCACTCCACTTCTCAGGGCTCATTTCTCAAACAAGCCGCCAGGAGGAGTGAGAGGGGGAGAGAGAGAAAGAGATGGGAAAGAGAGAGGGGAGAGAGAGATGGGGAGAAAGAGGGAAGAGAGAGAGAGAGAGAGAGAGAGAGAGAGAGAGA
>NC_069007.1:6673920-6674850 GCF_001194135.2 Octopus bimaculoides
AATAAAATAAATGTTAATACTTCACAGATGTTACATGGAAATTTGTAGAAGTTGGGCATATTCAAATGTGGATGCAATCAATATTGTATCAGAACGATTTATGCAGAAATATAAAATTTAACGATCCGATATAGAAGTTTCAACGTGAGACGTTGACTAGCTAAACATAATAGTAGGATCACTCTCAAATATTGTTTAAAGCGTTTTAAAAGCGGATGATCATATTGGATGATGTAATTCTGGATATGCTACGTATGGGGGGGGGGCTGTGCTCGTGACTCGATACGGGGACTTGGAAACAGGCGGAAGGGATGAAGGTGTCTTCACATCATAGACCTGGTCAGAGTACTTGCAAGAGAGTGGATTTTATTGAAGTTACTAAATCTACCAGGTGATGGCGTTTAAACCCGGCGAGTGATTAAGTCTAAGAACCGAATAGACCACGGTGGAGTTTGAACTCAAAATGCAGAGTCCATACCTCAATGCATCCATTGTCTTGGACTGTTACTTTTTACAGACTTCTTATAAGCGTACACACAATAGTCTCTAAGGTTATCTTTAGCGTGAAGAACCAATAATTATCTTATCGAATCGGATTTACATTAATATTAATTAAATATAAGAATGCAATCGGGTATGTGTCGGATTATTAGCAACGCTGTGACAAATTCGGTTATGTTTTAGTGTTATTGCAACCCCTCAGTAAAGCAGAACCTAACTAGTACCTTCAGAATAACTTGAGAATATGCAATAATAATAATAATAATAATAATAATAATAATAATAATAATAATAATAATGATAACAATAATAATGAGGATGATGATTATTATTATCATCATCATCATCATCATCATCATCATCATCATCATCATCATCATCATCACTATTATCATTAGTAGTAGTAGTAGTAGTAGTTGTAGTAGTAGT
>NC_069007.1:6676441-6677531 GCF_001194135.2 Octopus bimaculoides
TATATATGTATATGTGTATATATATATATATATATATACATATATATATGGTGAATATGCTGTCTTTACTTACTTGTTTCAGTCATTTGACTGCAGCCATGCCTTCTTTGTAAGCCTAGTACTTATTCTATCGGTACTTTTGTCGAACCGCTAAGTTACGGGGACGTAAACACACCAGCATCGGTTGTCATGCGATGTTGGTGGAGGACAAACACACACATACATATATATATATATATATACATATATACGACAGGTTTCTTTCAGTTTCCGTCTACCAAATCCACTCACAAGGCTTTGGCCGGCCCGAGGCTATAGTAGAAGATACTTGCCCAAAGTGCCACGCAGTGGGACTGAACCCGGTACTATGTGGTTGGTAAGCAAGTTACTTACCACACAGCCATATACATATATATATATTTGGTGAATATATATATATGGTGAGCTTCTTTCTGTTAACCTCTGCCAAATCTACTCACAAGTCTTTGGTCGACCCAAGGCTATATTAGAAGACCTTTGCTCAAGGTGTCATATAGTGCGACTGAACCCAGAACCATATGATTGGGAAGTAAACTTCTTACCTCACCGACCGCGTTTATTCATTATCAACTATTTATTTATGTATTTATTTAATTATTCATTTATTATGAATGCTTCTAAGATGATATCTCTACCAAATTTTTTTAGGAAACGCCCTCGGTATCCAACAACCAAACATTCCTTATATATTTATTTTCATAAGTTTATTTTTGTTTTTGTGTTTTCTTTTTTCTTTCCAAATCTTCATTATTCTTATCGTTTCTGTCGATTTAATTCCATTTTTATCTCATTTACATTTTAAAATTTCCCCAAATCTGTGAAGCTATGTGTTTTCTCTGATCCGTATCTGTCATACACTCTCGAAAATTATCTGATCGAATCTAGCATCTCAGCTATTTATTATGCTCAACGTCATTTCGTAGGGAAAAACGAAATAGTCATTGATAATAAACGAAGAATATTCCAGTTTTTATATTATTTTTTTATTGATTCATTCTTCGAACACAATAAATGATGCGCCATTTTGCCTTTCATTCCATCCTTCCTTCTT
>NC_069007.1:6678452-6678990 GCF_001194135.2 Octopus bimaculoides
TATATATATATATATATGTATATATATATATTTATACAGGCGCTCCATCGGTTGCGACGACAAGTGTCCCAGTTCATTCGATCAACTGAACAGCCTGCACGTGAAATTAATGTGCAAGTGGTTGAACACTCTACAGACGCGCGAGGGAGATTCAACTTGACGTAGAATGCAGGTACAACTCATTTTTGTCAGCTGGATGGGTTGGAGTAACTTGAAATAAAGTGTCTTGGTCAAGGACACAACGCACGCTGTGCATCGAACAAACGAACTTATGATCGTTAGCCGAATGTGCTAACCACTAAGCCACACACCTTCACTCTGTGTGTGTATGTATATAGGGAGAATTCACAAAAAACAACAACAGACGAAGACAAGTGGTGTAGACAACAAACAGTTGTATTAATATAACGCTCGGGAAGTGAAAAAGTCTAACGTTTCGAGCCTACGCTCTTCCACAGAAAGGAACACAGAAAGAAACAGGGAGAGAAAATAAAGGATGTGTAACAACCAGAGCGTATATATATATATATATATATAT
>NC_069007.1:6679818-6682983 GCF_001194135.2 Octopus bimaculoides
CTCTGCATAATTATTTTATCGTATATCGATTACTTGCTTCACTTACTGGTCTGCAGCCGAGTTGGGGCACCAGCTTGAAGTGTTTGTTCTTTATGTGTTATGTCTTTTATCTTTTACTTCTTTCGGTCATTATTAGGCTGCGACCATACTGGGGCACTGCCTAGAAGAAATTTTAGTCGAATGTATCGCTCCCAGTACATTTATGTTTTTGGTCTTTTTTGCCGAACCGTTAAGTTATGGGTGCTGGAGGCAAACACACACATACACACAAAGACACACACACACACGCACACATATATGACAGGCTTCTTTCAGTTTCCATCTACCAAATCCACTCACAAGGCTTTAGTCGGCCTGAAGTTATAGTAGAAGACATAGCTCAAGGTGCCATGCAGTAGGACTGAACCCTGATCCACGTGGATACGAAGCAAGTACCTATTTAGTCGAATGAACATGTTTTTTTTTAAAATCTGCTACTTATTCTCTCGGTTTTATTTGTCGAAACGCTAGATGACAGGGAAGGAATAGTTTGTAACAGAAGAGACTCGAACACTAACGGCAATATTACACACAATGAAGTAGGGGATGTTTGACGAAGAATCCAGTGTATCGATGCAAGATCATACCTGGAGGAAGGACGTACTTCCATATTGGGGTTAGCTTGCTAAATATTTACAAAAAAGTCTAGTAAATAATTCAAATTCATTTAGGGATGGAATAAGAGGAACAGCACGAGCTTAGGCAGACTAATCTGCTTTCATAAAGATAGGAGCCATAGCTTTACCACAGAGTGGGAGATAATGAGTGCTGCTAAATTGTATGGAAAAGGGAGAAATAGATGTGAGTTGTGTATAGAAGAAATGTACCAAATCTTTACATCGCGACACAAATTACTTAATAACAGGCTGAAACAAGCCCTAAGATGCTTACATAAATTTGTTAAAACTTTTAAGAAATTTAACACACATTCTAGGTAACTCAATATCTCACACACAAATGGGTGGGAATGAAAAGATAGAACTAACCTAGTATATATATTCCTTTTCCTTTTACTACCAAGAAAAATAATTACTACAACCACGAAAATATCTGAATAACTAAGATAACAGAACTGGATCACCCTAAATTTAAAAAAAAAACATTACAAGAACTATTCTTGAAAGTAAGCTTATTAAGTACCCATCTACTACAATACACAAAGAAGCCCGCCAAAACAGTAAAATATACTTGGACCTACTTAGAATCCTGACTTCGGCTAGCATCTGGTGTGAAGCAGAGGTCAGCCATACAAGTTTACAAACAGATCGCCTTTCAGACTCAAAACAACTTGCCCTCGCTTTACCCTGAACTTTAACCAATAAACAACTAACTGAATTCAGTTCGCTTTGAGCCAAGCTGGTTGAAAGACCCTGACCGAAGCTGCACTGGAAATTATGCCCGGTTGCATATGCAACTGCCCGTACTCTCTCTCTCTTTATATATATATATATATCTTATATTATATTATATTATATTACATTATATTATATTATATTACATTACATTACATTATATTATATTATATTACATTACATTATATTATATTATATATATGTATATATATATATATGTATATATATATATATATATATATACATAAATCCTAAGCCCAAAGACCATTCCGTTTTAAGATAACCACTTGTTTGCTGATGGTGTTGTTGCAATTCGTTTCTGGATGCAGCATTCGTCTCTCATCAGGCGGTGAGAAAGCTCTGTCGTTGTTTCGATCCCTTCCACGGTAACACCAGAGCTGCCTGGTGGCAACCCATCGATGTGGTTCAACAAAAACTCCTACACATCTGCAGTACAATAAATTTCTTTTAACGCAAGTTTTCCCCATTCATATAACGTGAAGACGTAATATTCACTGCTATTTCTACCAAGTTATATGACCACGTAGAGGCATAGATGTCGAAGACGTATTGATATTGATGTCGCTGTCGATAATTTTCTTGTTGTCGTTGTTGATGATGATGATGTCTCAATTCCGTAAAGTGGCTTCAAATTCTCCTGAGAGAACACATTGCCAAAGATTAGATTAAGAACCAATACAAATATATTTTCTCTGCAGGAATGGAATCTTAACAGTGCTATTATTCCCATCCTTCCTTCCTTCCTTTCTTTCTTCCTTCCTTCCTTCCGTCCTTCCTTCCTTCTTCTCTTCTATCCTGTTGCTTTTTCTTTCGTTTTCCTTCCCTTTTTTTCATTTCTTTCTTCTTTCTTTTTCATTCTTCGTTCTATCCTTTTAATCTTAATGCTTTTGTTACCGTTGCTATCATCATCATCACCACCACACTCATCATCATCATCCTCATTATCATCATCGTCATCATCATCATCATCATTATTATTATTATTATTATTATTATTATTATTATCATTATTGTTATTAAGAGGTGATTGAAAATTCAAAATTTCAGAAACCGCTGGTTACTCTCGTTCATAGTTTACGTTTGGTTTCTGAAAGTTTGAATTTTCAATCACCTTTTGGTTTGAACTTGAGAAAGACAGACGTTCTGTCGAAATATTATTCAAAGAATAAAACATCTATTCAATCGAATCGCACTCTTCGTCTTGACTATTTAACTTCGTGAAGAGTTACGCCAATCCTTTTTTAAAACATTATTATTATTATTATTATTATTATTATTATTATTATTATTATTGTTATTATTATTATTATTATTATTATTATTATTATTATCATCATCATCATAATCATCATTATTATTCCTTCGTAACGCAGTGTAGGTGAAAAATGCACAGGAGTCTTTAATCATCTGTCAAGTCACAGCAAGGACCGCAGACAAATAATATCTTCCTTAAGATGTGCGCTGTGCCCTATAAGCTGCTTTTTTGAAAGACATCATTCTTCCATGGGATTTCCAGTTGCCTTAAGAAGTCTTGAAGCTTCAATGCGATTGAGCCCAACTCTCCGATCACCACTGACTGGTATCACTTTTACGTTACCCTCTCGCATTCCATATAGTCTTACCATTTCCACTTCCAATTCGAAGTACTTAAAGATTTTTTCAACCTCTTTCGTTTTCCTAATGATGATCTCAGAGCGAGAAGAGATCATCATCATCATCATCATCATTATCATTATTATTATTATTATTATTA
>NC_069007.1:6683083-6683910 GCF_001194135.2 Octopus bimaculoides
TGGTGGTGGTGGTGGTGGCGGTGATGGTGGTGCTAATTTTGGTAGTGGTAGTGGCAGTAAATGTAACGGCGACGTTTATGATAAGCATAGTAGCTGGTGTCGTGATTACTATGTTGTTATGGTAACAATAGAAGCAGTCATTGTTGTGGTGATGACGATGCCTGGGATGGTAGTTGCGGTGGTGTATTAATCTTGATGGTGCTAACAGTTTTTATGGTACACACATTTATGTATATACGCATACATACAAACAAACAAACATGCTATAAATGATCACCATATCTAGGACTATCTGCAAGATTTTCTTAAGATTGATAGGATCATGGTTAAAACGAGATGCTTTTCTTTACAAGTTTGCTATCAAGCGGGTGGCCGGTCGAAATTTATTCAAAATTGAAAAGAAAAAGAGACATATATACATGCATACATACATACATGGTGATGGTGGTTGTCTACTCCTTACACCGAGTTTGACCACCTCTTGCACCTGCACCTTAGCCCTTTCATGGCGTCTGATGTGGCTTTTTAAACCAAACAGTGTTTTGAAAAAACACCCACACATATTGCACCTCTGATTTGCACTACCAATACCTGCAAGTAAGTTCTGCTCATTGTGGATCCTAACATGTCTTTTAAGACCCCCATTGGATTTGCAAACCCTCTGGCACACACCACATTCAAACGTGTGCACAGACATATAATCAGAATAGCTGGGTGAGGTTTGTTTTCCATGGGTTCGCAGGTGAGATTTGAGGCCAGCCAAGGACAGACATGGTCTGTCACAGACTGTGCACACAAAAAGGTCCTTGTCATTCACCTTCTCAGTC
>NC_069007.1:6687540-6688224 GCF_001194135.2 Octopus bimaculoides
ATGATGTTGCGGAGAAAAGATTGGTGAAAAAAAGTTACACGAGTTTAAAAATCGAAAAAAAAAAACTGTATATTTTTAGCCAATAGCGAGACAGAAATGTTCTGCGTTTAGCGAAGCGGTGTCAACTTTAAGGTTGTACCCTGTGAAATTTAGAGTTCAGAGTCTGACGTGTTCATTGTAGGTTTCTAAATAAACAGAAATACCTAATAAAATCAACATGCATCATCTTACTGTTTCTTTTGTCTCTTCATTGATTGTGTGGTATTATATTTTAAAATTTGGTATATTAATATATTTGTTTGCATGTGTTTACTTTATGCGTACTTCAGTATTATGTATACCTGTCATGTATTTGTGTACATTATTAATATATCAGTGCATGTGGATGTGTGTATTCATATATAAGTTAATATGTACATTTATGCATTCATGTGTGTGTGTGTATGTGTGTGTGTGTGAAGGGGCGTCTGTCTCCAAAACTCCAAAGTTGAGTAACGTTTTCATGCTTGAATTTGTAAACTACGATAAGAATAACACTAATCAACAAAGAATTTGTCCCAGAATAATTTTCCAAAACTTACTCTACTATAGTTTCGCGTTTAACTTACAAATTAAATAAATTTTTTTTTAAATTAATTTCATTTAAATGTGTCAAGTATGACCTTCTTCAGCACTATACCTCCA
>NC_069007.1:6692105-6694165 GCF_001194135.2 Octopus bimaculoides
ACGACGCTCTTCCGATCTACCAACGCACTGATCCGCTAAGCACATCCGATAAATAACATATAACTTAGTTAATGGCAATGTATTTATAGAACTTTTGATGTGGTTCTTTTCTTTGATATTTCAGAATCATTATTTGACTTGAAGATAATAAAAGTGACAGAGGAACCTAAATATGAATTCTATAAATCTGTTAGGGCCAAATGATTATGTTTACTTGCCAATGTATTACAAAACGAAAGTGTATTTGAAATGTTTAATCTTTTACTGTTATTTAGAGGTTTTCGTCGAATGGAGGCATTCATGCGGGGGATTGTGACTCTCAAGAGGAATTTTTAGAATTTTTTATATCAATTTCCAGTGTTTAGTCTACTAATATGTTTCACGGATGAGTGCATTTTTACAATCAGAGACGGTCTTTTATTTTTTAATAATCTATCTCCCCTCAAGGAACAAAAACGACAGAAAATTTGCACTGATTTATACCGTTATTTACAAACTTAGTTATATTCACATATACACACGATGGTGTCGAAATTGTGCTAATATATGGTCGAGAAATTTCTCGTCTGCCATCGTCGTCTGTGTCTTTTTGTGTTTTACAGCGAATTCGTGTTTCGTCTCCTGTGGCATATTTTCACAATGTATGTATGTATGTATGTGTGGTTAGGGCAGCGGACTCGCGGTCATAGGATCGCGGTTTCGATTTCCAGACCGAGCGTTGTGAGTGTTTATTGAGCGAAAACACCTAAAGCCCCACGAGGCTACGGCAGGGGATGGTGGCGAACCCTGCTGTACTCTTTCATCACAACTTTCTCTCACTCTTTCTTCCTGTTTCTGTTGTGCCTGTAATTCAACACACACACACACACACACACACACACACACACACACACACACACACACACACACACACACACACACACACACACACACACACTTCTCTACATTTTCGTCTACCATATAATAGTCAGAAAATGTTTGTTTGACCGTAGGATATATATTTATCTCAAGTTTTGGCTCAAGGCCAGCGATTTTGTGTAGGGTATAAATCGATTATGTCGACCCCAGTTTTCAACTGGTATTTCTTTTATCGACCCCGTAAAGATAAAAGGCAAAGTCGACCTCAGCGGCATTTGAACTTAAATGCCGCATTATACCGCAGGTTATATATTGGTTTCAAATTTTGGCACAGGACAATCGATTAAAGGAGAGAGACTAAGTTGACTAAATCGACCCTGGTACTCAACAGGTACTTATTTTACCAAATACAAAAGAACAAAAAGCAAAGTTAACTTCGGTAGCATTTGAACTCAGAATGTAAAGACTGACGAAATGCTGCCGAGGTAACGATTCTGCCAGCTCAGCTTCTTATCCCGGAGGTTATATATTAAATAGTAAAAACATACACATTGCTTTTCAGACGGGATCGAACTAAAAGCTGAGTCGCTCTATTTCGAAACGAACATATTGACCTCGCAGCTATTCTTCCATTCATGTACCAAATCAATTCATCCAGCTATATGGCTTTCCCTTTTAGTTTGATGGCCTTGTTCGCCGGCCAATCATGGCACAAACAATCCAGAAACTTTCAGCCAATACTAAATAATACCGCTGTCACATTTACAGATAATCAACGTAACAGCAGATGATGTCGATGCAATGACAGCCAAACAGAAAAGAAAGAAACAGAGCAACGTATTCAAATGGCTGCTGTGATAAATTCGGAGCACGGCGCTGTTTAAATGACTGTCAGATATTTGTGACTTAAAATGACGATAATGGAATTTGTCACGTGTCTTATGTGTGTGTCCTCATGTTAATCTTAGACACCTTACGGATTCCTTGGCGTTTATAGGTTTTACTGTCTGTTTTCTACACATTGTAATTAACAACTATGATCAAACAGCAACAACAACAGCAGCCGCAACAACAGTTATAATAATAATAATAATAATAATAATAATAATAATAATAATAATAATTATAACAATAATATTATTATTATTATTATTATTATTATTATTATTATTATTATTATTATTATTATTATTATTATTATT
>NC_069007.1:6697196-6699134 GCF_001194135.2 Octopus bimaculoides
ACACACAAACACACGTATATATATATATATATATATATATATATATATATACACATATACGACGGGCTTCTTTCAGTTTCCGTCTACCAACTCCACTCACAAGGCTTTGGTCGGCCCGAGGCTACAGTAGAAGACACTTGCCCAAGGTGCCACGCAGTGGGACTGAACCCGGAACCATGTGGTTGGTAAGCAAGCTACTTACCACACAGCCACTCCTGCGCCTATATAAAAATTAATACTGTTGTAATCATCATCATCATCATCATCATCATCATCATTGATATTATTATTGTTGTTGTTGTTGTTGTTTCTCCAAGACAAAGGCGAGACACGGATCTAATAACATCTCCATTGATACATTTCAACTTTGCGCGTGACGTCGCAGGTCATTCTGAATGAAACTTTGGCGATTTTAATCGAAAGAAAGGTTGGAAGTTCTTAGTTCGCTTGAAGAATCATTCTGTGATGATGTTATCCAAAAGATTTCACCTTAGCTTCGGTTTTTATCGATTCCATACTTCTTAGATAGCAACTTGGTTACAAGAATTCTCTCTTTTTCCTCTTCTTCTGTATTACTAGTGTGTTGTTTGAGAAATCAATGAGATAGGCGAGTTACTGAAACTGTACAATCGTGAAGAATATTTCCGAATTCTTAAACCGGAAGAATAATGGTTGAAGCAGGAAAAGTGAGTCTAATATAGGTGGTTTTGTCTCAGAATAAAACGGCATTTTCTGCTCTTTCACTCAATAATAATAATAATAATAATAATAATAATAATAATAATAACAGAAACAATTCCTATCATAGTAGGTGCCTTAGGTATAAAAAAATAATATTCAGACAAATACATAACAAAAACACCAGGACTTACAAATATATATAACATACAGAAAATTGCACTACTGGGTACTGCACACATTCTACGCAAAACACTTTCAATACAGTAAACATAAGAGCACCACAGCAAACCACAGCACATACCCAAGGCGCACAGAGCTGCGCTCGGTAGCGAAGTGAAAGCACGTTATAAAATTAAAACTACTGAACAATAATAATAATAATAATAATAATAATAATAATAACTGGGGACGTTTAACATGTGAGAACGATAAATCACTGCTCCGAAATTTATCCAAAAACATCGGAAATAAAGACATCGCATGGAGCCAAAAATAGCTGACAAAGGGTTGGACTATATCCGAGTAAGTAATAATCATTGAAATTTATTATCATTTTTCCAAATGATATGATGTATTTTAACTGGATATCATCTCTACTGCTCGCACAGCACACGTAAACACGCTTGTTACATCAACACCTGACCATCTCCAGCTCCAAACACCATGTACAAAAAAAATTACAAATGGATTAAATAATATCGGTATTATTCCACCCAAGAATAACAACCGGGAAGTGCTGCCCTAACCACTAGGCCATTGCAACTCCACACTATATATTGTATAAGGTATATGATATCCAAAGTTATTTAGAAATTAATTCGAAAGATAACAAACGAGGCCTGTAATGAAGATTAATGGAGTTGTTGTATATATATCTGATAGGCAACATAATTAAAATTTGTTTGGAAAATTGGGAGGAGATTAACAAAGAATTCTTAATATCAGGAAAATTTTCATGGAGCAATAAATCAAAGAAGGACGCTGAGATGATGTATGGTTTGACGGTTTAGGAGATTCTGAGGAGTGGAAGAATGGAAAGCAATAAACGAACATGAATAGAATAAACAAAAACAAGAAGAGGCAGTAAATAACGAATAAACAGAATAAACGGAATGAAATAAGCCATTAAACGCAGTAACCGTGGATCGATATACGTATATGCATATGTATATGCATGTATGTATGTATGTATGTATATACACGTGTATACACGTGTATACATATAAATATATATATATATATATATATATATATATA
>NC_069007.1:6699561-6702337 GCF_001194135.2 Octopus bimaculoides
ATATATATACTGCATGAAAATAATGCATACTCTTCACAAGCGAGGACCCCAATAGACAGCATGTGCTATGCCTTTACGATGTACACTGGCATCTTTTTGTCCCTCCTCCCCGATTCACGAGGGTTGAGATGAGATCCCCATTTTCAGCTGAGTGGATTCGGCCAGCGTGAAATTAATGTGTAGTCTAAAGCACAACGCACCACCTTATCTAGGAATCGAACTCGCCGTCTCGTGACTTTGAGCTTGATATCTTAACCACCAGGCCCACATACCAATATCACTGTTTTAGATTTTGGCACAAGGCCAGCAATGTTAGGGGAAGGGATTAGACAATACCATCGAGTACAGTACTTATCTGGTACTTTATTTTATTGACCTCGAAAGGATGAAAGGCAATCACGTGCCTGCACAATGATTCCTAGCATGGGAAACTAATCCATGTTTGTTTGACGAAGATACGGACGCCCCCATTACACGTCTAATACTTTGTATTATCGACTCCCAAAAAATGAAGATGTAAAAATTATGAAATTAAATGTCACGAAACGTTTTGTTATACGTGCAGCTGTGGCCTTTTTCGTTATCGATTTTAAATTTTTCCATAAGACCAGCAAGTTCGTGGGAGGGTCAAGTCGAAGCCGTAGATGCGCAATGGCCCTGTGGTTAGGGCAGCGGACTCGCGGTCATAGGATCGCGGTTTCGATTCCCAGACCGGGCGTTGTGAGTGTTTATTGAACGAAAACACCTAAAGCTCCACGAGGCTCCGGCAGGGGATGGTGGCGAACCCTGCTGTACTCTTTCACCACAACTTTCTCTCACTCTTACTTCCTGTTTCTGTTGTGCCTGTAATTGAAAGGGTCAGCCTTGTCACACTGTGTCACGCTGAATCTCCCCGAGAACTACGTTAAGGGTACACGTGTCTGTGGAGTGCTCAGCCACTTGAACGTTAATTTCACGAGCAGGCTGTTCCGTTGATCGGCTCAACTGGAACCCTCGACGTCGTAAGCGACGGAGTGCCAACAACAGGAAATCGGTGAGAGGGCAAAATCGTTAGCACGGCGCGGAAAAATACTTAGCGACATTTCGTCTGTCTTTATGTTCTGAGTTCAAATTCTGCCAAGGTTGACTTTGCCTTTCTCCCTTCGGGGGTCGATGAAATAAGTGCCATTTGCGTACTGTGGTTGATATAATCGACTAGTCCCTCCCACAAAATTTCAAGCCTTGTGGCTTTAGTAAAAAGGATTGTGAAAAAGGCGGTGAGCTGGCATCGTTAGCAATGCTGGCATTTCTTCCGTCTTTTCAGGATTGCCTCTGGTTTTACGTTCTGAATTAAAATTTCGCAGAAATCTACTTTGCTTTTTTATCCCCTTCGGGAGTTGGGGGTGAAAGGCAAAATTGATCTCAGGCAAGTTGTTATTAAAAGGCTTATGGTATTTTTCCTTAACTATTTTCAAGAAACTCAGAGGTTTTTATGAGTAACCTTTCTCAGAAATGCAAGGAAACATTAAACATGTAAATGCACGCTCAGCTAGGTTCTATGTAAAGGATATCTTATATTTTCGGGTCTCCGAAAATCAGTATGGTTTTCGAAAGCCGGCAAGGCGCCGGAAAATTCAGTAGAGTCTCTGGGAAAAATTCGTCCAGATTTGTTTTTTGTATATATAGTTTTGTCCCAAAAAGGGCTTGAAACAACTGTAACGTGAGGGACTAAAAGTAAAAGAAAGAAAAGAAAGGGCCTACAAATCCAAAAGGAGTTGATTGGCAGAAAGCTTAAAGGACTGAATATCTTAGAAAAGAGGAAATGAAGACGATGGCAGTAAGTTCTATAGAGTAGCAGTTCGAAGAAAGAGGTTATTAAAATTAATGAACTTTTGACTAACAGAAAGCTCACCAAAGAAACTTTGCACACAAGAAGAGAATCGGGTGATACATTTAAAGATTTTGACAAAGGATTTAGAACAGAAAGTTTATCAGAGCAATGAACACTGAAATGGTTATTTTTCGATAAGTCACTACGATGATACATTTCGATGATGAACCAAATAATCCAACCCAGTAGAAAGAAGTGATTCCATGTGTTAACATCTCGATTCTGAATTCGAAAACAAGACGATGGTAGTGAATTCTAGAGAGCAGTAGTTGGAGGAAAGAAACTATTGGAATAAAAGGACTTACAACTAACAGGGAGCTCGATAGAGAAACGATGAGCCAGAGAAGCAGGTGATACGTTTAAAGGTCTCGAGCAAGGAGGGCTATGACCAGGAAAATAATTATAGAAAAGACACAACCGAGATACATTTTTGACGATGCACCAAAGATTCTAATCTAGAAGAAGAAGGCCCACCATATTGTCAACTCGATTCTGAATTCGAAAACAAGACGATGAGCGTGAATTCCTGAGAGCAGCTGTTCGGGGAAAGAAGCTATTGGAATAAAATGACTTAGGAGTAATTGGAAGCTTAAAAGCGTAATTTAAAAGCTACCAGGAAGGATGATGCCGTTACGCGCGGACATTTTTTTTTTTTTTCTCTTTTCGGAAGGAGAGAAATGGAGATATGAAAAGGTATAAAGTGAGTGAGAAAAAAGAGAGAAAACATAGAAAGGAACAAGAAGAGGCGGAGATATAGAGAGAGGGAGGGTGAAAGGGGAAGAGTGAAAGGGGAGAGAGATAGATACAGATGTAGAGACATGGGGAGAGGTAGGGAGAAACAGGAAGGGAAAGATAGAGTAAATGGTAGATATATATATACGGAAACGCAAAGTGAGACAAAATGAC
>NC_069007.1:6706943-6709860 GCF_001194135.2 Octopus bimaculoides
TATATATATATATATATATATATATATATATATATATATATATATTTGTGTGTATGTATATCAGAGATCCTGGTAGGGAATAAAGATTGGGCATTTCCAATGAAGCACTCAACTTGTGTTCTGGGTAACTAAAACCGAAATTCTTCAGGTGTAGAAGATCCTGGTTTCTCGAAGAATAAAATACATTTCAAATTTCTTTATCTTATTATTATAGAAAGAGGGATGACGAAAGAATAAACGATTATCTCATGAACTTCATTACCTTACAGCTGTTTCTGGTGTAAGATGCAGTGGACTCGTAGTCGAGTGCCTGAATAACACCTTCATAGCTTCATCGGACATATACAGATATATATGATATTTAACATACTATTAAAGCATCATTTTGTGGTGCTGCTGTTTCTTCTCGTGGTATCGGTGAACCCAACATTCTAGTATTTTCTCAAAGTTGCTTCGCAACAAGATCGATCAGAGATACAGGTGTTTGCAAACCGAACTTCTTAACCAAAGAATCAATCTTGTTCATTTGTTGTTGAATTTTTCTTTCTTCTTTCTTTCTTTTCTTTATTTGTGTATATATTTACTTAAATTATTAGGAGACGTTTTAAGACAATATTTGTGAAATCATAAATAAATAGAAATCTAGATGCTGTAGTTGCGTGTGAAGGAGGCAGAAATGTATAACTGTGTTTAAAAGGAAGGAAAATGAAATTTTGCGTCAAAGCTATGATTTGGGAAACGTGTATGTGGTTGTGTGTGTGTGTGTGTGAGGTGAAGATAGGATGTTATATAACTTTGAGAGACAGAAATAGCGTGATAATGAGAAAGAGAGCACTGTAGAGAAGAAGAGAGATCAAAGAAAGAGAGATCAAAGAAAGAGAGAGACAGAGAGTAAGAGAAATATACAGAGGCAGCAAGAGAGAGAGAGAGAGAGCAAAACAGAGAGCAAGAGAGATATAGAGATGCAGCAATAGAGAGCGAGAGAGAGAGAGAGGGGGAGAGAGAGAGATAGAGAGAGAGAGCAAATGAGAGGCATAGCGAGCAAGAGAGAAAGAGAGAAGGGAAGAGAGCAAGTGATGGAAAGCGAGTGCGAGAGGAAGAGACAGAGAGGAGGAGGAGCAAGAAAGAAAGAGTACAAGAGAGAGAGAGAGAGAGAGTGAGGGAGAGAGGGGGCAAGTGACAGAGTGAAACTGACTACTTGTTTTTAATTAGTTGGAAAATATAATTAGAAAATTGGATAGCAAATGTTTCTATGTATGAGAAATGTAATTAACTGCAGGAAATACACTTAATTAGATTAATGAGTCTAATGTTAAGACGAGAGGGAGTTGCGTGGTCAGTCTAAATGCTACAACGCCAGTCAGGTAATAGTGTTGTATCTCGAGGTTAAGAGAGTAATCGTCCGTATTAGGTACCCACGGTTCTGGGTTCTTATCCACTGCGTGGCGCTTGAAAGAGGACCGTCTTGTGTGTGTGTGTGTGTGTGTGTGTGTGTGTGTGTGTGTGTGTGATAAGAAGTTTGTTTCCCAAGTACAAGGTTCCGGGTTTCAGTCCCACTAAAGACTTGTGAGAGGATTTGGTGGACGGAAACTGAAAGAAACCCGTCATTTATTATATATATATATATATATATATATATATATATATATATATATATATAGTTTCAATATGGAGCAATCCTTCAGCTGTGTGTGGGGGTGTGGGGGGGGGAGGTGAAAGATTAAATTAAATGAACACAAACGGAAAAATTGACAAAACATGTTCACAGAAAATTCGCAGCTAATTTCTCATCAGTCAATTCCCAAGAGATCCTCAGAACTTGATCAAGAGTCCCTTGTCAAGGAATGACATGTAGCCTCATCTATCGGAATCGGCTGCAGCAGCATTCCTGCTGGGTCGGAACACAATTTCCTTCAGAAGATTGGTCTGGAATTCAAACAATAGAAGAAAGCCTCCAATGAGGTGGGCACGGCAGCTGATTCCTGCTCAATGTCGTTGTGGTTCACAAGAAGCGGCAAGTAGAATCTTTCTGTAGGCGAAGATTAATTCAACCTTCGAAGCTCACAGGGTAAAGGGTGAAATGCTGATCACTCTGAGATACCTGCTGAAGATAAAGAAGGGTTCCTAACATCGTGAGTGATTCAGCAGAAGCGCTTGAAATCCCTCTGAATAGCTCCCGCAGTCTCTGCGTGGGGCAAAACATCTCCGATGTTTATATCATCTACTTCTGTAGTTGTCAGATTGGACTAAGAAGTTTCCCTTACGGAAACGTTATTTTCTAGAGCAAAGATTCTGCAAAGTGATTAATAGTGGTCTTTGGGAGTGTCTACGTAGATAACTGAGGAGGTCAATAAACTCCTGAAACTATCTTGGGCATCGAGGATGCTTAATGATTTGTGAAATGAACCTGGAAGAAAACGGTCATTCAAGGTTAAAACTCACTACTTTCTCGAGAAATATCGGTTTCAAATTTTAGCACAAAGCCTTCAAGTTCGGAAGTGGGGCGAGTCGATTACATCGACGCCTATGTTCATGAAAAACGAATGTAAGCAAAAGTGGTGACTTTCAGACTATGAATAATTTGGTATGAATCTATAGATATTCCATCTTTGAACTCCTCTACATTAAGATCTGAAAGGTAAGGTTATTTCTACCCTGAGATAGAGGTTCGTCTTATCCAATGTTGATTGCTTCCATTACGGCCGCATATTGTGATGACTGACATCTACCGGCATTATGATGGATCTCGAAGCCTCCAGAAACAGCTGTTGGACTTATAACACCTTTCTTCCACCCGTTTAATTTTGTCTGTCGTTTGTACTCTGTGTATGTTGGATCTATCAATATAAATATTTATATAAGTGTCTTCTTCTATGCTGAGAATAATTGGATCTCATCTGTGAACTATATATATATA
>NC_069007.1:6710059-6711710 GCF_001194135.2 Octopus bimaculoides
AATATACTGGAGTAAGCACATAAATGTGCAACAAGGTAGAAAAAAGAGTACTCAAATACCAGAGGTAGAGTAATATGCTTTTATACATATTACAGAAAACTAAAACCGAAGACAAGTGTAGGAACAATAAGCAAGTGTGTTAGTTTAACGCTCGAGAAGAATGGAAAAGTCTTTTACATTTCGAGCCTATGCTCTTCGACAGAAACGATTAAGAGGAAAAAAACGGAAAAAAGAAAAAAAACGGAGAAAACAAAAAAAAAAACACGGAGAGAGAAAAAATGTGTCAAGATACATATATGATGGGTTCTTTCAGCTCCCGTCTACCAAATCCATTTATAAAGCTTTGGTCAGCCCGAGGTTATAGTAGAAGACACTTGCCCGCTCTAACTACATAAATAGAGACTTGTTTCTCTTTAATCACAATAATAAGTTCATAGTATCATATTTGTATGATTAGCTTCTACCAGTTAGTGGAAAATATCAGTGGCTCTCTTATCATTTTACTATTTTGACTTGTACTGTCTTCTGGTAGAATCGTAATTGGAGTCATTTCTACAACGGCGATTAAATTTAACACAAGAAGCGACAGGTCGGTGTTGCTGATGGATTGTATGTTGCATTCTCTGGGACATTGCTTTGCTCTCTCTCAGTTCGAATCCCACCGAAGGAGATTGTTATTCTTTCTCCTGTTTCTTTTTACTTTTTCATTCGTGTTGAATGATCTAGGGAATGATCTAGGGAATGATCTCTCTCCCCCTCTCTCTCGTGCCTGCTCTCCTCCTCTTTCACCATCCCATCTTCCATTTTACTTTCTCATTTCACTCTTTCTCCTCTCTCTCTCTCTCTCTCTCTCTCTCTCTCTCTCTCTCTCTCTCTCTTCCTTCCACTCCTCATCCCCACGTCTCTCCTCTACTCTTCTCAGCTACCTCTTTCCCCCTTTTCTCTCTCTCCTCTTCTTTCCATTCACTCTACCTATTCGTTCTCTCTCTCAATCTCTACCCACCCCCAGCTTTCTGTGTTTGCACGTTCTCTTTCCCTGCTACCTCTCTCTCTCCCTCTTCCCTCTCTCTCTCTCTCTCTCCATACCATCTTTCACTACACCATCTCTTTCTTTTCCTTCTCCCCCTTTCTCTGTTTGTCTCCCTCTCTCTCTTTTCTCTGTATCTCTTTCCCCTCTATCTCCTTTTGCCCTCTTTCTCTTTCTCTCTCTCTCTCTCTCTCTCTGCATCCTCCCTCTCCTTTTTCCCCTCTCCCGCTTTGCCCTCTCTCTCTCTCTCCCTTTCCCTTCTCTTTCTATCTTTTTCTGCAACCCTCTACTCAACACCCCCCCTCTCTCTCTCTTTCTATCTCACTCCCTCTGCTCCCGTCTCTCTCTTTCACTTTCTATATCTCTTACACCCCTTCCTTCCCTGCCATCTCTCTATCACTACCACGGCAACCACTGCTACCACCATTATCACCACCACCGGCACTACACCACCACCACCATTACTCCCACCACTACTTCCACGGCCACCATCAATATCACTTCCACCAACACCACCATCAACATCACTATCACAACTATTTTCTATCCTGCAACTACCACCACCACCATTACTCCCACCACTACTTCCACGGCCACCATCAATATCACTTCCACCAACACCAC
>NC_069007.1:6712375-6712713 GCF_001194135.2 Octopus bimaculoides
TACACGTTGATATAATTAGAATAATAAGCAGTAAAACTAAAACAATGTTCATACAAAAACACACACACACACACATATATATATGTCTGCATGTCTATATGTATGAAAGTATGCATGTACGTCTGAGTGTGCGTATGGATGTATGGATGTATGGATGTATGGATGTATACGTAATTGAAATATTAGAGTACATGAAAGCAGAAACAAAATTCAAAGTCATATTTCCACATTTCTCGCCAAAAATGTTGATAATAGCAAATCAATACCCACTTATATATAGCATCATACATACATACATGAAGAGACACATGCACACACATAAACCGCGATATATATAT
>NC_069007.1:6713894-6716139 GCF_001194135.2 Octopus bimaculoides
GAGGAGGAGGAGGAGGAGGAGGAGGATAGTGGTGATGATTGTGGTGATGATGATGATGATAATGGTGATGGTGATGCTGCCAATTATAATACTAATAAAAATAACAATAACATGAATAATAAAACTAGTAAAACCAAACAGGAGAAGCAATAGCAACAACAACATTACTACTACTACTACTACTACTACTGCTGCTGCTGCTGCTGCTGCTATGATAATAATAAGAATAAAATAGGAAGAAGAGGAAGAAGAAAAACAACAATAACAAAAAACTACAGTAACAACAGCAGCGCCAGTAATAGTGATGATGACGATGATGATGATAACTATGAGAATGGTGGAGATTGTGATAATGATAAGAATGGTGATCATGATGATAATAAAAGTGGTGATGATGATGATGATGATGATGATGATAGTAACAATAGTTCTTCCACCAAAACAACGAGCAAAAAAAAAAGAAGGAAACAAAAACAAACATATATGTGGGAAAGTAATATATGTCTTTGATTTCCTCTAAATTCGAAGAACTGTTTGTTTTTTTGTAAACAATGTCTGCAGAAAAGATTTAGCATTATCTCAATGTCACCATTATTATTTTTATTATTAATTTTAGTAACTTTTTATTTAAACGCGCACACACACACACACACACACACACACACACACACACACACACACACACACACACACACACACATATGCACAAATACCTAGATGATGTTGATAAAAGTTCCAATGAAGGAGCCTTGAATCTATGTTAGAGTCCGGCTCTTTCTCTATGGACAAGAAATACAGAAATGAAACTGATTGATAGCATACATACATACATACATACATACATACACACACACACATACATACATACACACACACATATACATACATACATACGTACGTACGTATATATGTATATGCATGTATTCAGTCACAAATCAGAAACTCGCGCGGATAGACGTATACGCTGCCAAAGACACTGGAATATTCATGTACTTGAGATGTTTTCGTATTTTCCTTTCAGAAAATATTTGGCACCGTCTTTCCACCCGAATATCCAAGTATATCATTGTTAGTAGATGTTTTGATAGCCTACACTTCAGTAAATCAATCAGTAAATCAGACCTTGCTTGAAATTGATTGACAGAAGACAGTGCAGAAGTTGACTGTGTATTCTTTTATTCTTTTATTCTTTTATTTGTTTCAGTCATTTGACTGCGGCCATGGGTAGAAATATATGAAGGACCAGTCAAAATCCAAACCACAGTTTGGATTTTTATTTGCTGCCGACAAAAACTGCGCTTGCGTGGTGGATTTGAAAAATTATAATATATAAAGACGAGGCATGCACTATTCTGCCTCATAATTATATGTTGACATTTGCCGTACCTAAGGCTCCATGAGGATCCGGCAGGGGATGGTGGCGAACCCTGCTGTACTCTTTCACCACAACTTTCTCTCACTCTTTCTTCCTATTTCTGTTGTACCTGTATTTCAAAGGGCCAGTTTTGTCACACTCTGTGTCATGCTGAATATCCCCGAGAACTACGTTAAGGGTACACGTGTTTGTGGAGTGCTCAGCCACTTGCACGTTAATTTCAACTGGAACCCTCGTCGTCGCAACCGACGGAGTGCCAACCACATATATATGTATAAATGTATCTCTCTCTATATATATATATGTCTGAAAGCGTGTATGTTCTGTATCAAGGTTTATGTTTACCAGTCTAAAAACATAAACATCAGTGAAAATAGTACCTTAGTGATTCGATAAGTAGAGATCGATGAATAATTCTCATACGATCGAGTAAATACGTTGAAGGCATTGGTGTATCCAGCTAATCAATAAATGATTAAATGATAACAGTGATTATAAATTTATAAATAAAAAAAAAACAACAAAAGCTACAAATAAAGTATCACCCATGCATCCAAGCATACATTTCGCTACATGAATATATACACATATGCATACATGATGAAACATGTGCATACATGCATACATACATGCATATATATGTATGTACATGTATACACACATATGGGTAGAGATACATATTTATATAGACCGAGCAGAAATGTGTCAATGGTAATTATATGCTTGTAAAGTGATAATTGATGTAAGGGTAGCGTAAATTTGGCATTTGTGTAGTGTCTTAATATCTCTCTATCTCTCTATCACTCTATCTATCTATACATGCATACATACATAAATACATACATACATATATACATACATGCATGCATA
>NC_069007.1:6716239-6718455 GCF_001194135.2 Octopus bimaculoides
ATATATATATATATATATATACATATATACACACACACACATACATACATGCTTATATAGATAGATGGGCTATTTGTTGCCACAGAGATTTATATATTCTGTCTGTCTGTATTTCTCACTCACTCACTATCTGTCTGACTATTTGTCTGTCTGTCTCTTTGCCTCTTAGACTGTCTCTCTCTGTCTCTTACTCTCTCTTCTTCTTCTTCTTCTTCTTCTCTCTCTCTCTCTCTCTCACACACACACACACACACACACACATACACACACCAACAGACGGGGTACACGCACGTCTCGTTATCATTTTATCGTCAGTATGTACAGAACCTCACTCAGCAAAGAATAAAATCAATAGAAAATACAACAGATGGCTTTGATCCTGCCAACGTCGACATGACCAACAACTACAACAACATTACGGTGGAAGAAGAAGAAGAGGAGGAGCAAGAAGAAGAGGAGGAGCAACCGGAAAGAGTAAAGTTGGGAGAGAAGGAGGTTGTCAACACAGTATTCAAACAAAAATAATTCTAGATTTTCAAGTGGCTATTTGTAATATTTGCGAGTGATTTAATATGGTGTATTCTCGACTGAGAGTTGGACCTCACCTATTCTTTTCTCTCTCTCTCTCTCTCTCTCTCTCTCTCTCTCTCTCTCTCTCTCTCTCTCTCTTTCTCTCTCCCTCTCTCGAAGTTGTCTTACATCCCTCCTGGATCGACCAATTCAAATCCCACCAACTTCAGATTTGCTTTTCATCCCTCCAGGGTCGATTTATTAAACCCTTCCCAGATCAAATTTGTCTTTCTTCGCAGAAAAATACCCGTACTGGTGTTAATCGGAATGGCGAATGAAATCTGCTACCCTTAGAGGCTTCGGCAGGATTTGAACTTGGGGCGTCAAAAATACCAGAACATATGACACAAGACATACTTCCCGATGGTCCAAATATTTTGCCATACCAGTATCCTACACTGGGACAATTATTTTATTGACTCCACCAGAAGAATGGAGAGGAAAGTTGGCTTCGTTGAGATTTGAAATCGCAACAAAAGAATCGGGATAAATATTCCAGTTTTTTCGTCTGGCCCGCTAAAGCGTTACTTAAAGGCTTAAAATCCTCTTCGCAGACACAAAAAAAAAGCATTAAAAGAATTTCCTATTATATCGTCTGGTGCTTTAGTGAATTTGCCAATTCAGTGCCAAAACATTAATCAAATGTTTAAAATACTTACTCTCCACAAACAGAAGCATATAGAAGAATCTGATATGATATTTGAATCGATGTGCATGGTATCACAGAATGTAAAATATAATCAGCAGAAATAAAAGACCCCTTCCTTGGTTTTCAATAGACACACTTGAAATTAGTACGGTTGATCTTTCTGTTTCTTTCTTTTATTTTTTTTTTTTTTTTTTTTGGTTTTGCTTCCTAGCTTGGAAAGAAAAGAAAATCTTTGGAAGTAACAAGAATTGAACAAGTTGTCAATCTGTTCAAACGTGACATCCATCTATCGAATCGATTCCTGAAACTTACCAGTCCAGTGGCGACCCGCTTAGGGCTTCTGCTGTCAACAAGTGATTGTTTCTCTGCCAGAGATCAAAGCAAGTTTCGTTGAATGAGGAAGAATTGTTCAATGAATTCTTTGGAAAACGGTCCGACAATGAATAACAATGAATAACAATGGGTATTGCAATTGCTACTTGAAAGGAACGTACCAACGCAGTGAGATATAGAGTGTGAAATTGTGGTCGGCATTTGTACACTGAACGTGATCTCCTCAGTTCCCAGTCAAGCAGAATCAGATTGACATGGTAAGACTAGACTATACATTCATACATACACACACACATGCACACACACGTACATACATAATACATACATACATACATATACATACGTACATACATATATACACATACGTACATACATATATACACATACGTACATACATACAGAAGAGGTGCTTGGCTTAGCTGGTTAGGGTGTTGGACTCATAATCGTCAGATTGTTGTTTCGATTCCTGGACTGGGCGATGCGTTCTGTTCTTTAGCCAAACACTTCATTTCACCCAGCTGGCACAAATTAGTAAACCTGCGACACACACACACACACACACACATACATACAGCGTGAGAGAATTTGATAAGTACCAACGCACGAAACTTTGGGCCACTGAGTTACTGTGTAGCTTCAGCCAATTATATATATATATATATAT
>NC_069007.1:6720870-6723384 GCF_001194135.2 Octopus bimaculoides
TGGCACTTTGTCGCTTACGTCGTCGAGGGTTCCAGTTGATCCGATCAACGGAACAGCCTGCTCGTGAAATTAACGTGCAAGTGGCTGAGCACTCCACAGACACGTGTACCCTTAACGTAGTTCTCGGGGATATTCAGCGTGACACAGAGTGTGACAAGGCTGGCCCCTTGAAATACAGGTACAACAGAAATAGGAAGAGTGAGAGAAAGTTGTGGTGAAAGAGTACAGCAGGGTTCGCCACCATCCCCTGCCGGAGCCTCGTGGAGCTTTAGGTGTTTTCGCTCAATAAACACTCACAACGCCCGGTCTGGGAATCGAAGCAGTGATCCTATGACCGCGAGTCCGGTGCCCTAACCTCTGGGCCATTGCACCTCCACTACAGACACAAATACACATACACACAAATATATATGTGTGTATGTGAGGCACATACATTTGATCTCTGTAAACAATTAATTCGTGCCGGTCGTTCGGCAAAAGCTGAACATTAATACGTCGTCCTCGACGGGAGAGTCCATCATTATTATTTTATTATATGTCTGAATGTATCTATAAACACATAATTTATTATATACATACATTATGTATGTGCGTGTGTTTGTGTGTGTGTGTGTGTGTGTGTGTGTGTGTGTGTGTGTGTGTGTGTATTCATACATACATGCATATACACACACACACACACACGCATACTTATACAGCCACCAAGCCCAAGAAGTAGAAACGCTATTAAAGTACAAAGCCACGCCGCTGCGCTCTCCCAAATCAGTTCCTGTATGTATCGCTTTGACAGAATTAATAGCTCCTGTGTATTCGAAATTCCCCCTGCAGACATTTGCAAACTTTACAAATTGAAACTTATACCATGAACCAATCCAATATAATAACCAGCAAGCCAACCAAGCCAACGGGTTTTGAAACTAATATCCACTCATTTGATAAATCAATATATTTTATTGTGTATATGTCAGCAACTTTAAAAATTATTCTTAACGATCTATAAAATAAAATAAAAGTAAAACTGATCGTTATCATTTTGTTCGAAATATAAAATGCTAGTAGTGACTTCAGTCCTGACCTGACTTCGAGTTAATTAGTATGCAACGGCATTAACAAGAAAGTAGGGTGGTATATAGATTGACAATGTAACTTATTGGACGAGGACTGAATAATAATTTTTTTTTTTTTCCTTTTATTGTCACACGTACTGTTTATCCGGTTCCTGCCACAAACCGTTTCAAATGAAATCCAGCCGGCCATCGATCCTTCCAATTAGTTAAATCTCTATCACGTTATGCGAAGGCGCATGGTTTCTTAGTGATTGGGATATTCGGGATCATCATAAAGTCATAAATTCGATTCTCAGAGACGCGTTGATACCTTGAACAAGAGACTTGACTTCTCGTTGCCCAAGTTCACTCAGCTGTCAAAAATGAGTTGCACCTGTATTTCAAAGGACCAACCTTGTCACACTATGTGTCACGCGGAATATCCTTGAGAACTACGTTAAGGGTACGCGTGTCTATGGCACTTGCACATTAATTTAATAACCATCGTGATTATAATTGACGGAGTGCACTTTTATTATTATTTTTTTTTTCTCATTGCTCCAGTCCACTCATCTGGCAGAAATTAGTTATACCAGTAATTCAAACGGCCAGCCTTGCCACATTCTGTGTCACGCTGAATATCCCTGAGAACTACGTTAAGGGTACACGTGTCTGTGGAATGCTCAGCCACTTGCAAGTTAATTTCACGAGCAAGATTGTTCGGTTGATAATACTATGTGGAACACTCGTCGTGGTAACCGACCAAGAGCCTGGCCACTAAACGCGTTCGTTTTCTTACCATTCTTTATTCTGTTAGATATTATAAGCTCCCAGTCTCTCTGATTATTTCCTCCTCTCTCTATCTCTTTCCCTCTCATTCTGTCAATCTCTTTTCTTCTTCCTCTGTCTCTCGCTTCCTCTTAGAAATGAGAGTACTCAGTGTTAAGTTGGTAGAACGAATGCGTGTGTGTCTGTGTGTCTGTGACGGTCTGATATATATATATATATATATATATATATATATATATATATATATATACATACATACATGCATACATACATACATACATACACACACACACACACACACACATACACATGTACCAACATAGAGACGGTGTCGTGAAATTACGGAATACATGTAGTTATACGTGCTTGTAACAGTAATGGTTACTCTCGTTTAAATTGTGGCCCATTTATCATGAGAACACTCCGTATCTTTACTATAAATATACAAGGGGTATCGACGATTTCTTTAGAGTTAAATCAGTTCCAATTATCCTTCATCTTTATCCCCCCCCCCCACCAACCTGAGTCTCAGCATTTAAATCAGAAGTGTTTTGTAATTTCATATTGCCATGGGGTAATTTTGAAAGTCATAGAGAAAAATTCAAATTGAAAAGAAGTGTTCATTGTTTTAGTAATTTTTTTTTTTATGAAAAGAAAACGAAAAGGCATATTTTTTTTC
>NC_069007.1:6725032-6725543 GCF_001194135.2 Octopus bimaculoides
ATATATATATATATATATATAACAACAGACGAAGACAGGTGGTGTAAACAACAAATGGATGAATTAGTTTAACGCTCGGGAATAGAGAAAGTCTTTGACGTTTCGAGCCTACGCTCTTCAACAGAAAGTAACACGGAAAGAAACAAGGAGAGAAACAAAGAGAAATAAAATATAAATGTAGTGGTCAGCGATCTATCATGGCGAATGCCGATATGTATATATATAACTGGTTAATGAGAGACGGAAGATGGAAAATATTTTTTCCATCTTCGTGGCACTCTACATTATGGCACCTTACTCCGAGGAATCATTAACGAGGTACATAATGAACAATGTGAAAGTGTCCGTGCTTTACCAGTAAACTACCAGGTATAAACGGGAAACAGACACAAAAGGTCGTCAAATCCTCATCATTTATCGGCCAAAGATTCTCAGAAATTACGCACCTAACTGATGTGGATTTGGTAACCTTCTGTGTTTGTTTTTCGTTTGTTTGTGCTCGTATATATAT
>NC_069007.1:6729151-6732457 GCF_001194135.2 Octopus bimaculoides
AAAAACCAAAAACAAAATCAAGAGATTTGGTGAAGAAAATTTGAAGAAAAGCAACAAAAATGTATTAGGTTATAGCAGTACGTACGTTTCGTACAAACTTCATTTATTTATGTAGTGAGAACATAAGATGTGAGAATATAAGATGTGCAATGAAAATGTACTCCTCAGCTGCATAATGGAAGTTCATTTGAGAAAGCCATTTTGTAAATGTGTGTAAATATATGAGTAGGAGATGAAGAGAATACCATCTTGACTGGGCTGTTAATCAACAGTCTAGTGAACCAAACAGGAATTTAATTTCTATATATTCTATTTGTTCTTCTTTCTAGAAGGAGGGGTAAGATAGCAGTAATTTCAATTTAGAGAAAGGTAGATTAGGTAGTAGTAAGGGATGGCAGGTTAGAGGTGAATCAAGCAAGAGAAAAAAAAAGAGAGAAGAAGAAAGGAAAAAAATATATAAAGAGAGAAATAAAAATGAAAATGGAAGGACAATACTCTAAGGAGTGGCTAGAGGAAATTTAAGGTAAGGGAATTTAGGTCAAGATATTGGAGAATTACTAAGAATATATCTATTCGTCTGTATATTTAGAATAATACAACAATCTAAAGTACTAAAATTAAAGCAATAGAGAACATTAATAGTTGAATTAGAATAAGACAAACATTTATAGTTAAATTAGAATAAGATATACAATTATGTGGGGTAGTAGAAGCGATAATATTTATAAGAAAACCATAAGAAGAGAAGATATCAATGGCGAAAACAAATCAGAGTAAAAGGGGGGGAGGGAGAAGGAGAAGGAAAAAAAGGAAAAAAGGTGGGGAATAAAGTTAGAAAATCAGGACTAAACTAAGAGAATTAAAGCTATGGTTTCAGAATTGATAATATGGTAGAAGAGACCTAGAATTAATTAGAGAAATGTAGGAATATTATAGTGGGTTGGGAAAGGTTAAAATGTATTCCAAAATTTTTATACTTTAAAGCTATAACTTAAATAAAGTAGTTAATAGTCTGGGAAACGAAAGGGATTAAAATAATATATTATAAGCAAGATTTACTTTTTAAAATATTTAAAGGTGCGAGAGTAACAATGTACACATTTTTCCTAAACGTTTCATATTCCACCAAACAGATAACAACACCTTACGTGAGTGAAGACCTTATTAAACCTCTTTCTTTTCTCCCAACCCACTGTCTTCGGCGCTTGACATTTTTATAGAGAACCCACTTCTCGTCACCAGTCACTATTCGGTCCAAAAGAGGTTCATTCATGAGACGTGACAGCAAAGAAGAGCACACATTCACTCTCTGCGCGCGATTAGTCTCGGAAAGTTTGTGAGAAACCCAATTTGCTGACTTTTCAAATGGCACGCAGGTGTCAATGAATGGTTGAATGACTAAATCCAAGCTTCTCTGTAAGTTCGTCAACAGTTACCATGGGGTTTCATTCCACCAGGATTTGCAGGACATCCTCGTCGAACTCTACAGATCTTCCAGGTCGAAGCTCGTCTTCTAGGTTGTAGTTTCCAGCTCGAAATTTCTGGAACCACCATTGATACTGGCTTACGCTTATTGTCCGATCCCTATACTTTACTTTAATATGCCTCGCACTTTCCGTTGCGTTGTTGCCTTTATTGAACTCACAAAGCAAAATATGCCGAATATGCTCCTTTGTCACTTCCATTATAGCTTTGAAAAGAATAACTGTTAAAATCGAACTGCACTCTTCAAAACTTGCACTAAGAATAAGGACAAGGTAAAATTACTACCTACTTTTATAGCAAGTTGATGCAGGCAGTTTATCCCGTCCCCCTCTGACTTTTAGCTCATGCAATTAAAAAAGTCGCATTATTTATGGGATGACCCAATAGAAAATAATACTTACTGACCAAAGACAAAAACAAACAAAAAAAAATATAAATTAAAATTAAAATTTTTCTTACACAGTGTAATGAAGGGTCTGTAGCTTATTGTTTATTTGGGGTAAAAAGGGCGGCAGCGTTCATGATCCATTTTAAGAAGCGCCCTGAGTTAGATGGGACGGAAAATAGGATGGAAGGGAATTATCCTTGAATCTAAGACTTGTTTCAAATGATATGGAAAAAAATTGGTAAAGATAGCTAATGACGCCTACTGACCGGGTGTGAAAGCGGAAGTAGGTTAGGGGCCCGGCTTCAAGGGAACTGAATTTTACTGTACCGTGCTCGCTAGTAGTAGTGGTAGTAGTAGTAGTAGTAGTAGTAGGAGGAGGAGGAGGAGGAGGAGGAGGAGAAGAAGAAGAAGAAGAAGAAGAAGAAGAAGAAGAAGACGGTAATGGAGCGGAGTTGGCGATAATGACAAAGATGACCATACTGACGATGACGACGACGACGATGATGATGATGATGATGATGACGATGATGATGATGTGGATGGCGGTGAGGACGGTGCAGGTGATGACGATGGCGATCATAAAGGATGATGGAGATGACAGTAATTCAATAGATACGATCGATACAAGGAATTTGGAATTAGTCTGGGAAAAGACTGTTGAGTGGGAGACAGAGATAGACAGACATACAGAAAGATAGATAGATAGATAGATAGAGAGAGAGAGAGAGAGAGAGAGAGAGAGAGAGAGAGAGAGAGACAGACAGACAGAGACAGAGAGAAGGGGAAAGAAAGAGCGAGAGTGGGAAGAGAAAATAAAAACTAACTTGAGTCAAATGCGTAAAGAAGCTACACAAAATCAGTATGATATATTCTCGTAGCAATATCAGTATAATGCTGTTTGGAGAGGTTATGTCAGTAACTCGATAAAACAGTAATGGCTGCGTCATTTCTCTAACCTCGACAGGGTGAAACTATCGAGTGAAAAATGATTGAGTTTTTGTTCGTCTGTTTATCATTTTACTAATGCTCTGCAAATAAGGCGACTGGTTTTGATTTGCATTTTTTTGTTTTTGTTTTTGCTTTGTTTTCTTTCTTTCTTTCTTTTCGCTGGCAGTCTTAAATCAGGCGACCAGGCATACTACTACTACCACCACTACTACTACTACTACTACTACTATTACTACTACTACTACTACTACTACTACTACTACTACTACTACTTCTTCTTCTTCTTCTTCTTCTCTTTCTTCTTCTTTTTCTTCTTTTTCTTCTTCTTCTCCTTCTTCTTCTTCTTCTCTTTCTTCTTCTTCTCCTTCTTCTTCTTCTTCTTCTTCTTCTCTTTCTTCTTCTTCTTCTCTTTCTTCTTTTTCTTCTTCTCTTTCTTCTTCTTCTTCTTCTTCTTCTTCTTCTTCTTCTTCTTCTTCTTCTTCTTC
>NC_069007.1:6732887-6737937 GCF_001194135.2 Octopus bimaculoides
ATATATATATATATATATATATATATATATATATATATATATAACGACAACAATTTAACGACAATTTAAAGAAGTGTGTATATGAAGACGTCGAAGATAAATGTTTGAAGAATCTCTATTGGGAATATAGCACAGAAAGTGCTTCGTAATTGGCAGAGGCCAAAGAAGTTCGACTGTATTAGTAGAAAAACGAGAAACATCTATAAAAAAAACATGTAGAAAAACGACAGAACAAGAACCAATCACAATACAATATTTTCCACGTTTGGAGTTATAAAGGAAATAACGAACCAAGTTTGGAACAGGACAATGAAAAGATGACTTGTTAAATATAAGCTGTTTAGATAATTGAATGTTACTATTTTAAACACACGTGGAGGCACAATGGCCCAGTGGTTGGGGCAGCGGACTCGCGGTCATAGAATCGCGGTTTCTATTCCCAAACCGGGCGTTGTGAGTGTTTAATGAGTGAAAACACATAAAGCTCCACGAGGCTCCGGCAGGGAATGGTGGCGAACCCTGCTGTACTCTTTCACCTGGAAATTGAAATACAAAAGATGCGGCATCTTAAAGTGGGAACTGTTCCTGTAGTAATAATAATAAAAATAATAATAATAATCCTCTCTTCTAGAGGCACAAGGCCTCAACTTTTGAGTCGAAAGGATGAAAGAAAAATTGGCCATGGCAGAATTTGAACTCAGAACGTAAAGGCGCAACACAAATAGTTTAAAGTCTTCTGTCCGACGCGCTCGCGATTCTAGCAGTTGATCAGTACCATCGACCCTTGGTAATGTAAATTGCTAATTCTGAAAGGATTTCAAAAATAACTTCGATGGTATTTTCACTCTGAACGTAAAGAACCGAAAGAAATATCGTTTCGTGTTTTGTTCTGACGCACAAAAGATTCTATCCACTCGCCACTTCCATCTGAAACGACGACAAACAGTAACAACAGATACTGAAGTTGACGACTGATTGTTTAAACAAAATAATACGGAAGACCAAAAGACTCAACATCTGTAAACCGTGGTTGTATGGAGAGATGTCATTTTAGTTAATCGTGTGAACGAAATATTTGGAATTGATTAGAGGAAGGAATTGTGCGGGATATTGTATTGATTTTGTTTTGTTATCTTTTTGGCTCTTTTCTTTCTATTTATTCTTGTGTTCTTCCTTCCGCCGTCGCCTAGGAACTTACGACTCGACGTATGTATAAGCGAGTGGTATTTGCGTAAGCGTTCATATTTACATGTGTGCACGGATGCGCATGCGTATGGATTTATGTGCATACAAGCAAAAATGCGGGCAACTACACACATGAAAGATACGCACAGCCGTATATCAAGTAGATATACAAACTTATGTGCATATAAGCAATATAAACATACATAAATGTATATGCGAATATACAAGCATACATGTACATAAATACACACACATATATATATTCACTTATAGGTATGTGTGTATGCACACGTTCGTACCTAGGTATAATATACATGTAATAAAAAAAAATAAACGCGCCCCTTTAAAGCCTAGCCAGGCTCATGGGCCCGGTTTCCCGGTTTCTATGGCGTATGTGTTCCCCCCGGCTGGATAGGACGCTAGTCCATCGCAGCGTTACTCATTTTTGCCAACTGAGTGGACTGGAGCAACGTGAAATGAAGTGTCTTGCCCAAGAACACAACGCGTCACCAGGTCCAGGATTCGAAACCACAATCTTACGATCATGATGCTGACACCCTAACCACTAAGCCACGCGCCTCCCACATAATATACATGTAGGTATATCTATTTATCTATCTATTTCTTTCTTCTCTCTCTCTCTCTCGCTATATATATTATATATATATATATATATATAGAGAGAGAGAGAGAGAGAGAGAGAGGGGGGAAAGTGAGAGAGACATCCACCACTTTAGCGGCCTTTGTGAATAAGCTTAGAGATAGAAATTTAATGTATGAACTATTATGGCTCATAATTGCCTGCGCTCCCCTATTTGAAAATGGATCGGATAGATGTAAATTTTGTACTAGGGAAACGTGTCTAATTCTGAAATTATTTAATGCTACCATGCTGAACAAATTTTCAGATGTGATTCTTTCGTGTACCAATAAGTACTATTCAACCTTTCTAAGGACACATAGAACTTATTAATACTTGAATGTCTTTTCCGTGAATCTTAAGAGCTTTCCAATCTAGCATATTATCACTTACATAGGAACTGAGTAAACCTACTAATAAAAAAAATGCCTATAAGTTCTATTTAACATATCTAATGCCCGTGTCATATCAATGCCCGTGTGATCTGGGTAGGAGGATAATTTGGCTGCTATTTTAGCGTGTCGAGCGACCAAGTAGAGGCTCTTTCATTGGTTCGATTACGTGATGAGATTTGTTTTACACATTTATGTAATGTGTATATATATCATCGGCAGAAGTTAGAGAGTAAGTCAAAAGCTGAGAGTTTCGTGTATTGGCACTTATCAAACACGAATTTGTCCATTGTGACTCTGTAACTTCTGACGAAATAACTTCGAAAATACAAAATTTTGTCAAAAACATTAAGAGTAAACCCTGTTCTATGTGACACATTCTATCATTATCGGAAGTTTCAAAGTGCTTAGTTAAAAAATTAATTAAATGATCTGTACGTCAAATTGAATAGATCCGAAATGGATGAAAGGCAAAGTCGATCTCGGCAGAATTTGAACTGAGAACGTAAAGACAGACGAAATACCGCTTTTATAATACAAAATTTTGTCAAAAACGTTAAGAGTAAACCCTGTTCTATGCGACATATTGAACCAGTATCGGAAGTTTAAAAGTGTTTAGTTAAAAAAATTAATTAAATAATCTGTACGTCAAACTGAATAAATTCGAAATGGATAAAAGGCAAAGTCGACCTCGGCGGAATTTGAACACAAAATGTAAAGGCAGGCGAAAATATGTGCGATTGGAAATGTATGAATGTATGTAATACGTTTATGTGAATCTTATGTATATACATAAAGATACATGTGTACGTTGGTATATATATGTATTTTATTAATAGATGTTCATATATTCGTATGTTTACATGTATATATGTATTTATAGTTGTACGTTTGTACTTATGTGTGTATAAATATATATTTGTATGTACTTGAGTTTAACTATTTGTTTAGAAGTACGTACGATTGTACGCATGTATGTATCTCTTTATGCATGTATGCATATATGTATGTATTTAGAGATATATATTTATACGTATGCATTTATATATGTGTGTGTGTGTGTGTGTGTGTGTGTGTGTGTGTGTGTGTGTGTGTGTGTGTGTGTGTGTGTGTGTGTGTGTGTGTGTGTGTGTGTGTGTGTACGTATGAGTATATATTTACATGTATGTGTAAATACGATGATACGTATATACGTTTGTATGTATAACTGTATATAACTATACATTTTTAATTGTTTGCATATACGTATATCTGTATATATGTATGATTGTATATATGTGTGTATATCCTTATATAAAAATATGTGTGTGTGCGTGTGTGTATTTTTTAAATTTCCCTTTCATTTACTATATATCGCAATGCAATTTTCGGTATCTCCGATATATTTTTGAATCCTATTTTTTTCACCTTGTTCAACTCTTTCATTTACATATTCATTAATTTTTCAGTATCTATGTATGTATTTATTTATTTATTTATTTATCCATTTGTTTGTTTGTTTGTTTGTTTGTTTGTTCTTTCCTTCGTGTATTTACTTAAAATTTTCTATTTTTATGCTATTTTCATTTGTTCAATTTTTTTTTTGTTTCCTTCTGATTCCAAACTCAAGAATTGTTTTAAACTTAAATAAATTTTTCTGATCACCAAAAGATCAATATTAAATGAATTGCTTTTCATTCTTGAAAAAGATTATATTCTTTACGTTCGTTTATTTTTGTGTATGTTTTATGCATTGTTTTGATATTGTCTATCATTTTATATATACATATATATATATATATATATATATATATATATATATATATATATATATATACATATATATTTATATAAATTCACATCATTATAGTGAAATATCTATCGAACATTAAGTAATATCGTCGTCATACTTGCATCGACCTCTATCTCTGCCGATCCTCTGATCGAACTCGAGAAGCGTATATTTCAATCGTCTTTATATTATTATCATCATTATATTGAACGAAACACCCATGTTTCCAGAGGTGAATCATTCAGACTCAAAAGAATTCCTCTCAACACATGGCTATGGTTCTCCCCCACTACTTTTGACCGTGATCAGAAATGCACATATCGTCGGTCACTAAGGCTGTTAAGGTCAAACAACTGACAAGCAAATCTGTGGCATTGAACAGAATATTTGCTGTAGCCTGTCTTTTACACCAAGACAAAATATGTACATGATAACAATTCCAATCGTTACGATGAAAAGCCATGAGAGCCACAGCCTGGTACAGCATCGAGGCATTTATTATTATTGAAAGGTGGGTGAAAGTTGCTAAATGGCAAGGTCGCATGCTACCGCTTTAAGTATAGTCCTGTGAGTCGGAAAACATGAATTGAAGAGGGAACTTGCCTTTGGGGTTCACGGAACTTTTGGATGGTGGGGTTGTTCGATTATCCTTGGGGTCCTCCTGTACAGGAGGGCACGTCACTATCATCCCTTTTTTATATCTTTCCTTGCACTGTTGTACACAATGTACGCTTTTCTTTTTTGTTTTATTGTACACTGCGTATACTTTCTATATGTATTTATATTTTTTCTCTCATTTCGATTTACGTAAACTCTAACACGTTATGTCTGTGTAGATCCTCTATTTTCATATTATAATTATCGTTATTATTATTATTATTATTATTATTATTATTATTATTATTATTGAGTGAGAGAGCAGTGCATGCCATCAAAGTGACACTGGGATAAAATATACGAAGCCCATTATACCCATCATGACTACCCGTCTGATAAGGGTACACCAGGCACATGCATCACAACCATATGTGCGCGACATGGTGATCTCATATCAAAATAAAC
>NC_069007.1:6738908-6740931 GCF_001194135.2 Octopus bimaculoides
TTATTATTATTATTATTATTATTATTATTATTATTATTATTATTATTATCATCATCATCATCATTATCATTATTAGTTTCGTCTGCCACTACGTTCTGAGTTCAAATTCCGCTGAGGTCAACTTTGCCTTTCATCCTTTCGGGGTCGGTAAATTAAGTACCAGTTGAGTACTGGCGGTCGATGTAATCGACTATCCCCCTCCCCAAAATTTTAGGCCTTGTACCTACAGTAGAAAGGATTATTATTATTATTATTATTATTATTATTATTATTATTATTATTATCATTATTATTATTACTATCATCATCATCATCATCATCACCTTCATCACCATCATCATCATTATCGGCGTCATTATCATCACCATCATCATCATTACTAATATGATGATAATATGAATGGTAGCGATGGCGACGAAGGCAAGGTATCTAATGCCTTCGACTTATCTCTGATAAAAGAGAAGAAAACTGTTCTTTGATTCCTAAACGATAACTATCAGCCTTTATAGATGAGGCATGAATCTTTCAAGAGAACCACCACCACACCCGGCAACACCACCCTCACGCCCACACCATCCGAAAGATCCCACAATACCCACCATCCTCTCACAGCAACCGCAGACTGAACGCGGAAAAGAGACAAAAAAGACAAGAAAACACACAAAATATAAAAAAACAAAATGTCCGTTTAGTTTTCCTCTAAACCAAGAAGAATCGTTTCCGAGCAACAACATTTGGAGGGTTTATCAAAGAACTGCATGAAAATGTTCCTCCTTTGGACAATTCATTAAATTTCACTGTAATGTGCTGTTGCTGTCACGGTATCTAGTCTTTAATTCTTCGACCAAAATAATTCCTTCAATCTGGCAGGGCGAAATGATAAATTACTCAAACAACGGATCTGACGATAGAATCACACTTTGTCATTCGCTTCTTCCATGACAAAATTTCTTTCGTGACTTTGAGGGGTTTTATTTATTGTTATTTTTCTTTCCTTTTCGTTTGATATTTTTTTTATTTTTGTTGTTGTTCTGTTTATTATTTTTTTCTTTCTAAAGATATTGGTGATGTTATCTGCACAAACTGCACACAGCTATACATACATATATACACACTCGCCCGCACACACACGTCTATATTGTTATATTTTCTATAAACAACTACACGAACCGTTTTGCTCTGTATTCCTCTCTCTCTTTCTCTCTCTTTCTCTTTCTTTCTCTCTCTCTCTCTCTCTCTCTCTCTCTCTCTCTCTCACACACACACACACATACACACACGAATGCATGGACAAGCGAAAGAAAATGGCAATTAACACATTCATTTAGTACGAGATATGTGTTATGTATTATTTAAAACAGTATAGTTCATTTGGTTCTACGCGACATAAAGTTTCGCAGGCCTCAAATAGAAGCAGGACTCTTTGAAAAATCATTATTATTATTATTATTATTATTATTATTATTATTATTATTATTATTATTATTATTATTATTATTATTATTATTATTATTCAGAATACAGTCGATGGAAATGTGAACCACTCAATACATTTATATATCTATTTCCAATACAAATAATATTTATTTCCACTTGCGTCAGTCTTCTTTATTCACTTCTTCAGAGTTGAAAACCTGGAGGTAGATTTACTTAAAACAAGAAATTTGAAAGAACAAAAGGTATTTTCGTTCGTTTTTCGTCTCGTTGCATTCGTAGGTTGATTCATTCAAATGACTTATCTCGTTTGCCGAAGTTTGCTGACGAAACAAGTGACGAGATCGATCAACGGAAGGGCGGGTTGATATTGTGGAATAGTGTTAGTTATGTTTGCACGCGTAGCAAAACTACATTGTTTCATGTAGATGTACTTGTTGCTTAACTCAATTTTATATTTTATGGAGTGCGTAAATTTTCTGAATTAAATATGCAACATTATGGCATTGTTACCATTAATGAACTTATCAGATACTCTGTAGAATGATACTACAGATAGCATTGCGTTCAGTACGTATATTTGTATGTA
>NC_069007.1:6741497-6742520 GCF_001194135.2 Octopus bimaculoides
ATTTCATATATTTGTATATATACATTGATATGTGTGTTTGTGTGTTTATGCATTTTTACGTGCAAATATATCCATATATATAATGTATATATATAAATAATATATATATATATATATATATATATATATATATATATAGTATAGGGACATATATAGATGAATAAACATATACATATATGTATATGTTTATATATGTACGTATGTATGTGTATATATAAATATATGTATATATACACAGACACAGATATACACACACATGTATATACATATATGTATATATATATATATATATATATTTATAGTATATATATATACACTTACACACACATACAGACAAACACGAATCTATATATTTGTGTCTAGGTTTGTATGGTGAATATATATACATGTACAAATATATGAATAACAGAACAGCACAGCGTTCCACGTCATCACTAGCAGCCATGTCAAGAAATCTTATTGCTTTCTTCTGCACAATGGCATTGTAATAAAAGCTTCACAGATTTCATTTCCAATTCCATTATCTTAGAATAATAACAATAATTAAAATTCTTCCGTGTCATCAATATTTTCTGAACTCAAAGACTTAATACAATGGAAGAAAAATGACAAGAAAAAAAAAAAACAAGTCTTGAAGATTGTTTGGCGCCACGAGTCAAAATGTTTTACAGCGAAATCCGCGTTGTCGACTTCGACTGTGTTTTCATGCAGTGTTGTCTTTTTATGGTCTGTGTCTGTGTGTCTGTGTCTGGTGTGCATATATATGCATGTGTATCTATGAGCTTATATACATAGCTTATATATACACACACATATTTGTATATATATATATACACACATATACGTATACATACATATATATGTAATATATATATACATACATATATGTGTAATATATATATATATTTGTGTGTATGCATGTTTGTGTGTATATTTGTGTGTATGTGTGTTTGTGCGTGTGTTTGTGTGTGTGTGTGTGTATGTGTGTGTGTGTGTGTGTGTGTGTGTGTGTGTGTGTGTGTG
>NC_069007.1:6743408-6744973 GCF_001194135.2 Octopus bimaculoides
TGTGTGTGTGTGTGTGTGTCTGTGCGTGTCTGTGTTTGTCCGCCCACCAACGCTTCCCAATCGATGCTGTTATGTTTATGTGATCGTAACTTAGCGGTTCGTCAAAACAGATCTGTTCGACTAAAGGCGGTGCTTCAGCGCGAACGCAGTCAAATGACTGAAATAAGTAAAAGACTAAAAGAGTAAGAGTATATATATATATGGTATCTTTTTTTTTTTTTTTTTACTTATTTCAGTCATTAGATTGCTGCTGTGCTGGGACAGCGCTCTGAATAATTCTTAATCCAAAGAATCAACCCTAGAACGTATTTTCAGTTTTTAAAGCATGGTACTTACTCCATCGGTCTCTTTTTGCTGAACTGTTGAGTTACGGCGACGTAAACACACCAATACCGATTGTCATGCGGTAATGGAGGACAAATGCAGACACAAACATGCACACACACAAACACACACACATATATATGATTCCAGATTCAATCCCACTGCGTGGCACTTTGCGCAAGCGTCTTCTGTTATAGCCTCGAGTCGACTAAAGCCTTGTGAGTGGATTTGGTTGACGAAAACAGAAAGAAGCCCATCGCTTATATATGTATGTGTGCGTGTTTGGCAAGAAAGAAAAGACTAAGTACAATACTAAACTTTAAAAATAAGTCCTGGGATCGATTTGTCTGACTAATCCTTTCAAGGTGGTGCTCCAGCATGGCTGCAGTTTGATGATAAAAGATAAAAGCTATACACGTATATTCTCTCTGTTATATACACACACACACACATACATACATACACACACATACACACACCACACACATTGGAGCACCCATCTGAATTAATAGATGCAAGACACAGCTGTAAAAAATAACGGTAAAGACCCCCTTCGGTCATGAATGACCGGGGGATTGCACCTGGAAAGTTCCCCTCCGCGGCACAAATCCGGGCAGGGCTGTTATTGGAAGACCAGCAGTTTCCCCTCTCCACGTCACTGATGTTATCCAAGGGAAAGACAAAGGGGCCGATACAGCTTGGCACCAGTGACGTCGCAACTACAGCAGAGTGGACTGGAGCAACGTGAAATAATGTGTCTTGCTCAAGAACACAACGCATAACCTAGTCCGGGTATTGAACTCACTACCTCATGATTGTGAGCCCGACGTTCTAACCGCTGAGCCAGGCGCTTTCACAATACTCAACTGTAGGACAAAAGATATTTCAACATCTGTTACTCATTTCTTATATATATATAGAAACTGTAATGTAGCCTATAACTATTTATATTACGCGCAAACCTGTCAGAACTAAATTAGTCTACCGCATTTGCATAACATTACATCCCCGCTATACGAATATACGTATGCGCATTCACAACGCCTATCTCCGTATATGAATGCGGAATTCGCGCTTCTATAGAGTGTATAGGTGGAGGCGCAATGGCCCAGTGGTTAGGGCAGTGGACTCGCGGTCATAGGATCGCGGTTTCGATTCCCAGACCGGGCGTTGTGAGTGTTTATTGAGCGAAAACACCTAAAGCTCCACGAGGCTCCGGCAGGGGGTGGTGGCGAACCCTG
>NC_069007.1:6744983-6745884 GCF_001194135.2 Octopus bimaculoides
TTATTGAGCGAAAACACCTAAAGCTCCACGAGGCTCCGGCAGGGGGTGGTGGCGAACCCTGCTGTACTCTTCCACCACAACTTTCTCTCACTCTTACTTCCTGTTTCTGTTGTGCCTGTAATTCAAAGAGTCAGCCTTGTCACACTCTGTCTCACGCTGAATATCTCCCGAGAACTACGTTAAGGGTACACGTATCTTGCACGTTAATTTCACGAGCAGGCTGTTCCGTTGATCGGATCAACTGGAACCCTCGACGTCGTAATCGACGGAGTGCCAACAAACAGTCTGCATAGATGTACGTTGACGAGTGATTTTGCATTTTGCAAATGTCTCACATTTGACGTACGTTAATGTTTCCGTATTCTTGCATTTGTACGTTAGCTTATGATGTATATGGTAGCATGTATGTTGGTACGGATGAGCGTACGGGTATAAGACGTCTATACGACGGTCGCGCTTTGTTTGAAGTTTGGCATCACTGATATATTTGTTAAGCAATATTTTGAAGACGTTGAATTGTGTAATTAAAGTCCTGGAGAAATGAAAATGTAATACATAGACGTACGTAAATACATATACATATTCATATATATATATATGTGCGTGTGTGTGTGTGTATGTCTGTAAATATATATTTGTATATATATACATATATATATATATATATGTGTATATATACATATGTATATATATATACACATATATATATATTACACATGATATGTATGACATATGATATACATATATACAAATATACACACACACACACACACACACACACACACATACATATATATATATATATATATATATATATATACATATATACATATATACGTATATGTATACGTGTATACATATATATACGTATATATATATATATACGTATATATATATACAT
>NC_069007.1:6746010-6748277 GCF_001194135.2 Octopus bimaculoides
ATGCATAAACATAGCAATTTATACATGGTGGTGGAGGGTGAGAAATGTGTGTCGACATCTGTGTATACATCCTGTCTACATTCAGATTATTAAATATGAGCTTTTATGGTGTCGTTAATACGTCTTAAGAGAATGAAAAGCTAAAGAAAATTCAACACAAATATTTATATTTTTGCGTAATATTTGTTCATCCAATCACAAAACGACAATACATACGCAGCTACATACATACATGCATACACACACACACACACACACACACACACACATATATATATATATACGTAAACATAAATATACTTATACACGCGCTCGTTCCCTCACACACAGGCACATACGCGCATACACATACACATGAAAATAGATTCGTGAATTTAATTACACGGAATCGACATCCAGATGAAAACCAATATTTAATTTAATGTTGAAATATTTAACGTTTTATGCATTAAATATTAAAATAGAAACAATTTCTCATTGAGTTTAGGATTCCTTCAACTCAATAACATATTACTGGAATAAATTTTATGCGTAAATGAGACAACTGAGGTTCAATCGCACAACACCTTATCACACCTGTTCTGCGGAGCGGAAACTGCATTGTATCAGGTCATCCCATAAGTTCTGTCCGATTTCCCCTTCTTTTTAAATTGATTGAAATTTAATAGTATTTTAGAATGTCTAATGGAATTAAAAATTATTTTTATGCATTTGTATACATTTAAACTTATCAAATATTATTTTACAGAATAATAGAATTAAAATTTCTTTGATTAAAACCCTTTCTAGCATGGAAGTACCCAAAGAGCATTTAAGGCACGTAATGCTTTATGAATACAAAAAAGGAAACTCTGCAGCCGAAGCAACTCGAAACATACACTCAGTTTATGGGAAAGAATGCTTGAATGAAAGAACTTGCAGAAGATGGTTTGCAAAATTCAGAAGTGGAGATTTCAGCCTTGAAGATGAAGATCGAACAGAACGTCCAGTTGAGTTTGATGATAGGTTCCTTGAGGCATTACTTGAAGAAAATCCTGCATTAACAGTTGAAGAATTGGCAATAAAGCTTAGTTCAAACCATACAACTGTTCATCGTCATCTTCAACAACTTGGAAAGGTTCCTAAACTTGGAAAATAGGTGCCTCATGAATTGTCCAAGGTACATTACGGAAAGCCAAGTTAATTGCGGGTTTCGTCCTGAGATATGACTTATGGACATACAATGTGAAATAATACAAAAATATATCAGTAGCAGACAAAAATCTTCCAACAGCGGTATTTGGAATGCTTGTTGTACATTTCTGAGTAGCTGGATTTCGTCAGTAGCAAATAGCCACTGGCAACGCTACGCTTATACACACTCACACACAAACACACACACATATACATACGTGTGTGTTCATAAATATGAATTTAATAACAACATTAATATTGGCTTCAAATTTTAGCATAGGGCCAGCAATTAAGGAGCAGGTGAATACTCAACTGGTATATATTTTATCGACACCGAAAAGATAAAGATAAATTTCGGCTCAATTTGAACTCAAAACGCAAAGAGGAACGAAACGCCGCTAAACATTTTGCCCGGCGTGCTTACGATTCTGCCAGCTCACCGTCTTACTAACATTATCAATATTAATAATAATTATTAATTATTCATTATCAAGTCATTAAAAACAGGGTACTTGCCACACTCTGGCATATTATTTAGTACCCTAATGCCCCATTCTAAGGTTTCTTTTAATTATAGTTGAAGAACTCAAAGAACAAAACCAAAACAAATCGATTATCTGTCTATTTTTAATGCTAAAATATGAAAAGGATATTTGCAAATGAAAAGTCATGCCGTCTCAACAGCTAGAGAAATATTGCTGACAGCTGTTCGTTAATTTTTCTCATATCATTAATGTAATCCGATCTGCAACATATCCACTAATTCAATGTTAGTCATTGATTAATATTAATTAAGATAATTAAGTCACTAAATATCAGAGGAACCAAAAACGCAAGTAAATTGGTTCGGAAATCATTTGATAATCGATTATTCAAATACTGTCTTGGAAGCGGTCAGTTATGAAGAGGAGGTTATTAATAATCACGTTGTAAGTGACAAGTTCTCACGGGAGTTATGAAAAAATACAATGCCCAGCTTCTCCACTGGATCGTTCTACACATCTTTGTAATTTTTCGGGCAATTCCAACCAGCCGTTTGACCGTGAATCCCAAGGCAAGTAAGAATCACCCATGTCAAATTTATATGTATGTAT
>NC_069007.1:6748588-6749604 GCF_001194135.2 Octopus bimaculoides
ATATATATATGTATATGCAGGAGCACTCCGTCGGTTACGACAACGAGGGTTTCAGCTGATGCGATCAACGGAACAGCTTGCTCGTGAAATTAACGTGCAAGTGGCTGAGCACTCCACAGACACGTGTACCCCTAACGTAGTTCTCAGGAAAATTCAGCGTGACACAGAGTGTGACAAGGCTAACTCTTTGAAATACAGGCACTACTCATTTTTTGCCAGCTGAGTGGACTGGAGCAACGTGAAATAAAGTGTCTTCCTCAGGGACACAACGCGTCGGCGGGAATTGAACTCACGATCTTACGATCATGAGGCGAATGCCCTAACCACTAAGCCACGCGCTTTAACACACACACACACACACACACACACATACATACATACATACGTACATAAATACACACATACATACGTACATACATACATACGTACATACGCACACGACATACAAATATGATTATATTGATATATAGTTTGCATCAACGTCAAAATATAATTACAATTTTTATACATATACACACTATCCATGTCACATTCTTCTTTATAGATAATTTCGACGCGCATATACAAGTATATTGCTTTTATTTATTTACTCATTTTTATCATTCCATATTTATTTTTGTCTTCTCTTATCACTTTTCTAAGAGTTTTCCCAAACATTGGTGGCTTTATGATAATGGAAATCGATCCAACGATATTAAAATATCCTTTACATGTTCGCATAGAAATGGGAATGTATCAGTTTTCAAACTGATACTTTCCCATTTCTATTGATCAAAATTGTTCGAAGATCGGAAACGAGGAGCGGGGAGCAACGATTTGTGTGAGTTCCAGATTCTGAAATGAATCGCAAACTTATACATAAGTATATCAAATGTATATGCATACATAAGGATGCATCTAGCTATCTATCTATCTATCTATCAATCGAATCTCTCTTTCTCTCTCACTCTCTCTCTCTCTCTCTGTCTCTCTATCTATCTCTCTCTTTCTCTTTCTCTCTCTCTCTCTCTCTCTCT
>NC_069007.1:6750292-6751930 GCF_001194135.2 Octopus bimaculoides
TATTATTTGTATTATATATATATATATTGAGAAAAAGCGTCGTCAGAATTTTGGAAAAAATCTTTTTATTTCTTCAATAAAATTTTGTGTATGTACAAACAGCTTGTTCATCGATATAAAACAGATGTCTTTTAGGGGGTTTGTTTAGAATAGAACATTGATTTTTGTTCTTGAGGGGGCGAGGTTCCATGACAATGGAGAGGGATAGATAGATAGATAGATAGACAGATAGGTATAGGGAGAGAGAGAGAAGGGATATCCCCCTTCCTATTCACCATTCATTTAGTTATCAATTATTTAGTCCTTTACCATTGTATTGGAATGGGTTTAAGGATGGTGACCTCTTTAAAAAGACAAAAAAAAACAGGTGCATTTTAGTCATCACTGAACGTCACTTTGCTTTCTTTCTCTCTTCCGTTTTCCTTCTTTTGCCCCCTTTTCTTTATTTTTCTCGTCTTTGAGTTATATTTTGAATACAAAATGTCCTGTCTCCCCTTCCAAACATTCAATTTTGGAGGGAATATTTTTGATGATATGTAGTTCCATTGCTTTTCGGTATTGCGGATCGTGCCGCGCACATTTTTAAAAGGGAAAAAATTTCAAATTTTCCCTCGCTGCATATTTCCAGATGCTTGCTTAATCGAATCTTGCGTAATTCCTCTTGTCAGACATGTTGCCTGTGGATTCTTGCACGTTGGCAGAGGAAATTATTTGTTTTGCCAAATAAGTAACAAGGATGTCCAGGTATTAGTGCATGACGGCCGCATGAAGCGGCCTCATTTAATTTATCAAAGCAAAAATTATATCAATTTGAAATAAACTGCTCTCCTCGGGTGTGTACGACCTTATAGATTTCCAACATAGAGGATATTATATTTTATTTATTTAGCAAACTTTTATCAGTTCTAGAGACTAAAATACATTGCTTCTTTTTGCTATTGTTGTAGTAGAATGAATTTAGGGAAAAAATACCTAAAGCCTACTATAATTTAGGATGGCAGAAGGAAATAATTGGGGTCAATAAAGAGGAATGGTAATATGGCTACATCCATTTTTATCCTTATCACATTCAACAGACCCAAACAGAGTATAAGAGGTTAAATGGAAAGTAATTGAGAAATGTAAAATTTGTTTGGCTGAAAGAGCGCAGATTCTGTTCAGATCTAAGATCCCTAGCTCTCTATTGAACTCCAGGTCAGAAATTTTCAGTGGATGCATGCATATGTATAAATATATTGTGAAGAATTGGAAAATTCTGCCTATTCCTGACTGACTTGATATCTTTCCGTTTAAAGTCTAAGGAGGATATCTCTTCTACCGTTTTACCTTTCATTTTTGACATTTTAGTTTCTGCTTTTTGTTTTCCGTTGTTTACTGTCTGCGTTTTCTTTATGTTGCCTTCTCAGCTTTTTCGCGTTTCTTCTATCATTCAATTTCTCTAGTTCTTTATGATATGTGGTTTGCGCCTGAAGAATACGTTTGAGTTTTCTCAACATATGAAACTATTAGTAGCGCTTTAATACATGTATTGTGACCTTTAAATAGATAATATGTAACTCTCACCAGATGAAATACTTTTTTTGTTTAATTTTCTATCACGAATCAGTACAGTATATATATATATATATATATATATAT
>NC_069007.1:6752765-6755432 GCF_001194135.2 Octopus bimaculoides
AGAGAGAGAGAGAAAGAAAGAAAGATAGAGAGAAAGAAAGAAAGATAGAGAGTATATGTATGAGGGCATGTATGTGTCCTTATTCAGTTTTATTTCAAGATTTCTTGCCAATAGAGAAAGAACCGGTTTCTAACTTATATCCTAGGCTCCTTCATTGGAATTTCAAAAACATTAACAGGGTATTTTTGTTTGTACGTATGTATGTATGTACGTATGTATGTATGTATATATGTAGGCATATATGCAGTTTTGTATGTTTTGTTTTATGTATGTATTCTAGACATGCTCATATATACTTAAATGATCTGCTGGGTTGCCGTTTTCGTTTTGTTCCCCAGTTGCGTTGTTGTTGATGTTGTGTCCAGCCATGTTGTTTCTAGTAACTCTCTGCATGGTAAATTCAAGTTTCATTCGAAAAATCACTAAGATCCTAAATGAAAGACTCCCTCGGCTAATTCATCTGAAGATTAGCCAGTTATTTAGCAGGGCTGATTGTTGCGGCTACAAAGTTGGAGATAGTATTTATCGCACTTTCGGTAATTAGTCTCCCACGCCAAATACGTGACGTGTCGCTTCGAATGTTGATTGTATGTATGCCGTTATCTCAAGTTATATATAAAATCAATTTAATGTTACAATATATTTTGTATAGTATATGTTTATCATCTTTTAACAAGGAGTATATTGGCAGATAAACCATACTTTCGGCTTGCTCGTCTCATCAGACATGTTTTGGTTACTGATTCGAGTTACACATTTCTTGTAACTAATTCTTGCCCTGCAGTTTGTTTTTTATCCTGCTTTGGAAAATGGATTTCAAAAATGTTTGGACATTCCAAGCAATAATCTGGTGTTCATCTATTGTATGCTTCTACTGGAATCTTCACACCCATTTGATTTATAGATACATATATACATATTGCGGCCATGTTGGGGCATTGCCTTGAAGAATTTTAGTCAAACAAATCGATTCCAGGGTTTATATTTTTAAGCCTAGTACTTATTCTATCGGTCTCATTTGCAGAACCTCTAAGGTACGGGAACATAAACACACTAGCATCGGTTTTCAAGTAATAGTGAGAGACAAGCACGATTCTTAAATGAATCAGCCGTCTGCCCAATGTAAACATACGGCCCTCCCTTTGTGTGCACGAAACATTTATATACAAGATTTGTACTCATACAGAAATTCATCAAAGGACATTTTGATTTTTCTCTGCATGAGTATCTATCGTATTTATTTGTATATAAGGCAGTCCCGACTCCATTTACCGGCGTTGTTGACGTGTTAGCTGTATCATAAGTATTTCTACTACTACAAATTGGTTGTAGTTGGTGTTTATTAATGCAGCTTACGGTTCCTTGGTTGGTATTTAGATGCTAATGTTCGCTAGATCCAGTAGGTGGGTTATTGAACCTTTGCCGCATTTTGCTATTGATTATGTGACGCATAAGCTGCTCTAAATTAGCCAAGATGGCGTAGGATATTTTCACGGTGTGTCGATTAAAAATAGCGTGATACCAATTAGTTTTAGGAAAACACTTGTCCAAAGCAGCAAAAAATTTTCCAGCGATCCTGGTTGAAACATGCAACCCGAAAATTGGATTGAACCAGAGGACATCCTGATTCCTATATCTGTTGTCAGGCTTATTTGATCGGGTGTGTTATACAGGATTGGAACAAGTCGCGTGTGTCTATGAAGTTTCGTTGGTAGTTCATTGATATGACCAATTCTTTCTGGCCTGTATTCTTTATCTGAGTGGCTTAAACGGTACCGTTGTGTTGGTATACAATGTGCATCACAGTTGGAGTAATTACCAGCGTTGTGTATGCCTGCTTCTTGTATGTATTGAATTTTTTCACGGTACCCAGCCCTAGCTAGAGCAGCATTATAATAAGTTGCATGAGGTTCGAAAATTTTATTATTAGCATATATATATATATATATATATATATATATATATATATATATATATATATATATATATATATATATACTTACTTGGAAATATATATATGTATGTATTAAAGCAAAAAATAAAACAAAAATGATAGTGTCCAGTAGTTGGTTCAGTATGCTGGCGACAGGAATTTCTGTCCAAAATAGTTGTACATTATCTCCCTTTATCTTTCACATACCCACTCTCTCTCTCTCTCTCTCTCTCTCTCTCTCTCTCTCTCTCTCTCTTATTATTATTATTCCCATAACTACCATCAACACTACTACTTTTGATAAAACATCTTGAACTCTCCCTAAATTTCTTTTTTTCTCTTTTTCTCCTTCCCCCACCTCTCTCTCTCTCTCTCACTCTCTCTCTCTCTCTCTCTCTCTTTATCTATCTATCTATCTATATTCGCCATTGCCCTCACTGTCTTTATGCCTACTATTACTCTCACCCCAGCACGAGGAAGTGTCATTGAATAGTGGGAAAGGGGAGTCAAACTGTAACACACTGACACACAGAAATTAGTTTTCGCATTTAATATATTATATTATACACGCACACATACACACACACACGCACACATACACACACACACATATACATATACGTACATATATATTAAACCTGTCTATCTATAGCTACACATTTGAAATCTGATGAGTAGACTATATATGAAAGCGCTAATTTTGTTAAAATGCCATAAAAAAAGGTGAAAACCAG
>NC_069007.1:6755532-6756571 GCF_001194135.2 Octopus bimaculoides
TATTCTGCTAACAGCTATATATACATATATGCATAATCCTTTTACGTGTACACACACACACAGACACTCGTACACACACACACAGACACACACACACATAAACATACACGTATACATATACGTATACATATGTGTATTTTTCGTCTTTTATTTTACTTGTTCCATTCATTAGTGCGCTGTAATGCTGAAACATTGTTTTAGTTCAATGAATCAGCCCTAGTACTTATTTTCCTTTCTAAGCCTGGTGCTTATTCTGTCACTCTGTTTTGCCGAACCGCAAGATTATGGGGATGTAAAATGACAGACACAAGCACTAAGGCACACACACAGGTTACGAAGGGTAATGGAGTCAATCAAACCCTAAAGATACAGGTAATACCGAGTAAGTGCTGTATACCGACTAGTTTTGCCCCATTCGTTGTATAAACAAGAGTGGGGAATATAACATGGGTCGTGTGTAGATATAAAAAAGAATGAGATAAACAGACCAATGGCATAAGTAAATCTATATTTTATGTATAAAGTCTTACAGCTGTTTCAGGGAAAATTCAATGTATCCCTTCATCGGAGACGGTAATAGTAGAAGAATGGATTATTACATCTGTATGAGGAGATTTGCAGTAAGAAATGAGAGCGATGCGTAGAAGAAAGAACGAAGAAGAAAAAGTACTTGGAGTATAGTTCCATTCCAACAGTAAACATGTAAAGAATCCGTGTGGGCATTTTCCAGAGATAATTATAGTTGCAATGGTGGATATATATCATATCGTATCCAGTATACTCTGTGCGTTGTTTACTTAAAAGACAATGCCATTGGTCTCTTTATCTCATTCTTTTATATATATATATATATATATATATATATATAGAGAGAGAGAGAGAGAGAGAGAGAGAGAGAGAGAGAGAGAGAGAGACGGGATTCTTCCAGTACCGTCTACCAAATCAACCCACAAGGCTTTAATCAGCCTCAGGCTATAGTGGAAGACATTTGCCAAGGTGCCAGGCAGTGGGAATGAACCCGGAACCATGTGGTTTGGGG
>NC_069007.1:6757898-6758318 GCF_001194135.2 Octopus bimaculoides
TGTGTGTGTGTGTGTGTGTGTGTGTGTGTGTGTGTATAATTATATATTGTGTATGTTTGTGCGGGCGTGTGTATGTAAGAGATGTGTGAGTGTGTGTATGTGTATACATATCTACATATATATATATAAATATATAATGTATGCATTTATGTATATTTGAAATATTCATAAAACTTGGAGTTGGACTCAATGGAAGGAAGAAAATATTAATATATACAAAAAAACGTAAATCAACAACAACAATAATTGAGAAATATATAAAATACATGACAAATAAGAAATATATGATAGATATAGCGAATATGATTTATATGCCTGTGTGTTGTTAACCTAAACAAACAGAGAGCTGTAAAGAACAGTGGAATAGAAAAGAAACGGTTTAGCCACTTAAAAGTGGTGTAGAGAAAAGGCGTCGCAAAC
>NC_069007.1:6758328-6758637 GCF_001194135.2 Octopus bimaculoides
GGGGGGGGGGGGGAGAATGGTTTTCGATCACCTCTTCGGTGTGATATACGAAGGGTGTCTTGTTAAATCGTGGTTTTGTGCTTTGAAACAAAATGGCCCTAAAACGGTCTGTTGGTGCCGAGTAGCAACAGTGCAGCACAACATCAAAGCTAGAATTTGAGAATATGGGGCATTGCAGTGAGCGGTTGCTATCAGAAAGGAAAAGCTGATGAATTGGCCTTGTACTGAGCTATTGTGTGGGATGCAGTTTACCAGAAATTGATGCTCTGCCCTTTGACATATATATATATATATATATATATATATATA
>NC_069007.1:6760459-6763160 GCF_001194135.2 Octopus bimaculoides
CACGTAACTCATTTTTTCCATTTAATCCTCATTTTAATTTTCGAAAAAGTTTCCCAGGACAATGTTCTCACTCTCTGCAAGTGGAGTCGGGATAGATGTAGATGATCAGTATTCTACAAAGAAGCAAATACGAGCACAGTTAGCCAGAGTCAATGTTGAATTCTGCAATTCTGTTAACTCCATTAAGAATATTTCCAAATATATAAACAAAGGTTTGGAGGCTGCAGCATACACTCTTATGCAGAATGGCAGTGAGCAGATAAATAAGAATGACGGGAATGCACAGTACGACAGAGGAAGACACACCAAGACCAATGAGGCTTTTTGGCGCATCTTCAATTTTCCCATTCATGAGAGGCACCCAGCCATCATTCATCTGTGTGTCCATCTTATTTCTTTATTGCCCACAAGGGGCTAAACATAGAGAGGACAAACAAGGACAGATAAAGGGATTAAGTCGATTATATTGACCCCAGTGCGTAACTGGTACTTAATTTATCGACCCCGAAAGGATGAAAGGCAAAGTCGACCTCGGCGGAATTTGAACTCAGCACGTAACGGCAGACGAAATACCGCTAAGCATTTCGCCCGGCGTGCTAACGTTTCTTACAGGTTATCTTGCAACATGCACTTTCTCCAAAAGAAACTATCCTTACTGACTTTTTTAAGTTGTGTCAAGTAGATGAAGATGCAAGATAACTCCTTTATCCACAATTACTTAAGTATTACACCTGGAGAAACAATAAATGGCACAAGAGGAAACATGGGGATGATACTCTTACAAGAGTTTACAGCATCCCTGCAAGCCAAGTTGAATGCTACTACTTACGGCCCCTTTTGCATGAAGTACGTGGTCCCGGACCATTCCAAAATTCGAGGAGAGTAATTAATCATGCGTATGAAACTTATAGGGAAGCAGGCAATCAACAAGATTTTTTAGAAAAAATGATGAACATTGGGACCTCAGTGTCAGATTCTCCAAGGAAACTCCATAACCTTTTTGCAATTGTACTGAACATGTGACAACTTGGCAGTCCGCTACAGCTTTGGATGAAACATGGTGAGGACATTGCTGAGGACTTAAAGTATGCAGTTCAACAGGTAGACCCAGATATCAATATTCAGTTCTCTGAAACAATTTTTAACCAAGCACTGACTAAAATTGAGGATCAAGTTTTGGCCAGTTGTGAAGCAGTAGTGGTGGTGGAGAGAAAACGCGCGCACGCGCGCACACACATGTAACTATATACAGAGATCTCTATCTGTCTGTCTGGATAGGATTTTCAGAAAAAGTGATCATCTGACTCATGCATTACGAATACAATCCGTAAAGCGGAACAGTAAAGTTGTACAACTTTTTTCTCGGGTTTAAAGTTTGACATTGTTTTCGTTATCTATATTTCAAAGATGAAGCTTTGCATCTTTGTTAAAAAATCTGGCTCCTTCTTCAGAGGAAGAATTTAAATAATTAAAAACAGAAAAGAACATACATACATGCATACGTATGAAATCATGTTGCGTAGGACATACATATATACGTGGAAAAGCTTGTTGCGTAGGACAGTACAACTACGAGTAGATATAATATATTGGATATATATACAATGTGTGTATAAAAAACAAATATATATTTATATATACACACACACACACACACACACACATACATACATGCAAATGTGTAGGCGTTTGTATGCACCAACCATAAATATATTAATAACTTTTATCATTTAGATGAATTCTGAATAACAAAACAAATGAATGTTGTTTGTGATTGGAACCGAATACCATTGGTCAATAAGCTAATTTAAGTTGCTGACGTCATCAGTCATTCTCTCAATCTGCTTATCCGATTTTCTCTTTCTCTTTCTCGCTTTCCTTCTCTCTTATTTTCTATGTTCCTTTGTTTCTATTTTCTTACAAAACTCTACACAACATTTACCAATAACAGTAAAACTTGTATGTTAGATGAACTATCACGTTCATATAGACAGCCATCTTATAATACATTGAACTCAGTTGAACAAGTTGCTTCTCATGCTTATACATACGTCTGCATATGTCTTTTGTTCCCTATGGAGCAAAGGCAATCGACAGCTTCTCTCCACTCTCTTCGACTTTGAGCTGCCTTCTCTGTTTCCCCCCTGTTGGATCCCTACTTGTTCAGCCTTGTCTCAGCATCACACCTCTGGCTATGTTAAGGGCATCCACACTGGATTCAAGATCAGAGCTCTATCATTTATTCTTTTTCTTTTTACTTGTTTCAATCAATAGATTGCGGCCATGCTGGTGCACCTCATTGAAGAATTTTCACTCGTACGAATTGACCCCAGTACTTATTCATTTTGTTCTTAAGCCTGATACTTATTCGATCGTTATCTTTTGACGAACTGCTAAGGTAACGCTGACAGAAACAAAGCAACGGTGCTTGTCAAGCAGAGGTGGGTGACAAACAGAAACACAAAAACATACACGCACATATGTGTCTCTATCCATCTATTTCTCTCTCTTTCTCTCTCTCTCTCTCTCTCTCTCTCTCTATCTATCTATCTATCTATATGTATGTATATATATACACATATATATACATACATATATATATATGTATATACATATATATACATATATATATATTATATACATATATATATGTGTATGTGTATATATATTATATACATATATATATATATATATATATATA
>NC_069007.1:6763195-6764639 GCF_001194135.2 Octopus bimaculoides
TATATATATGTATGTATGTATGTATGTATGTATGTATATATATGTGTATATGTATATATGTATATGTGTATATATGTATATATACATTTCTTTCAGTTTCCGTCAACCAAATACGCTCACAAGGCTTAAGGCTTAGGTCACGCAATGGGACGGGACCGAAACCACACGGTCGGATGGTCGGGAAGCAAACTTCTTACCACACAGCTACGCCTGCGCTTCTTCAGCGTTCTATCGTCTTCCAGCCCCATTCAGTTCGACATACAAATGTTGACGCCCTCTAGTCCCAGTTTAAGCTTCTTCCTTTTCTCTACAAGAGCGATTCTTTCTCATCTCTGCCATTTCACACTCTTCCGTTCTTCCACTTCGAGTCACTCAATAAGTTCTACGCTTTCTCGCCTCTCAATAATTTCGACACAGCTCTCCATACGCAGCTAAGTTGACGCAACCCTATTTCTGAAAAATGCCTTTATACTTTATCTTCCAGCTTGACGCGTTTCCCTCATTGCATTTTTCCCATTTTACCACCTTCCACCCATCATCTACTCCACCCTCCCAGTGGAACATTTTACATTTTCTGCAAGAATTGATGCTCTCCAATTTCTGCTAGTTAACTTAAGACAAAAGCTGGGTGTATAACATCAAAAACAAATACCTTGTCAGTGCAAGACAAATGAGCCGCCGTTTCTCTGTGTTTTATTATTATTGGGTCTTCTTTTTTTGTATCGATTTAGTTATTACATGGTGTACGTAATAATGTCAAAAGGATTATGGGTAAACAAAAAAATAATTCCACTGAGTACAAGATATTTCATATACAAATCATTCTCACACATATATATTGCGTTCTTATATACTTATAGACATTATAAAGAAAAGGAAAAAGAGAAAGAAGAAAAGAATATCCTGAAGAAGTGAAAGAAAGAGAAGAAAAGTGGAGGGGTGTGATAAGAAGTTTGAGAGTAGTAGTAGTAGGAAAAGGAGGAGGAAGAGGGGTGAGGAATGTGAGGAGGTGGAGGAGGAGGAAAACTATGCTGATGATGATGCAGACGATCATGATTAAGATGATGATGATGATGAAGAAGAAGAAGAAGAAGAAGAAGAAGAAGAAGAAGAAGAAGAAGAAGAAGAATTGGAAGAAGGAGAAGAAGAAGAAGAAGAAGAAGAAGAAGAAGAAGAGCAACATCAACAACAAAAGCAGCAGCAGCAGCAGCAGCAACTAATAAACGAAGACAAGATGCAAACATAGAGAAATAACTAAATGACGGAAATAAGAACCTATTGGTTTGTGGTTGTAAAGAATTATTGATTTCTTCCCCATATATTCTCTTGTGTTCAATTTATCATAGTAAAAAAAAAAAAATGGCGACATTCTGTTCGAGTTTTTTTATTTCCTATTCTTTGTTTTTGAACTTTTGTTGAACTTACTTGGCTTGTTTTTTTTTTT
>NC_069007.1:6766197-6769913 GCF_001194135.2 Octopus bimaculoides
TATATATATATATATTCATATACAAATCGAGAAACGGTTATTGAGTACCTTACATGAGAGTGAGTCACCAACAGTTTCCCAACATATATAAATTTTACACCATGTTCTTTTCCTCTCGTTTTATATTTGCGCACGTATACGTATCCTTTTCTTCCGGTTATTTCATAATGTGACCATTAATCCTGTCACATTTTTTTCTCTCCGATTTTTTTCTCTCTGTCGAAGTAAAATCTTGTTTTGCAAGATTCCTGATGAGACATCGTGTGTTGAAACAGATATTTTTACATTTCATGATGGTCACTTTTTTCTTGCCAAATAAACACACGCACTATATATTCATCCTTTACTCGTTTACTATTGTTCTTAGTTTATCTTATATTCATTGTCTGGAAATCGATCGTCACACACCTGTTACCTCTTCAGTGACACTTCTGTCCCACGTGACTCCTCCTGTTCTGTTTAGTCCATTTGTGAGAGAATGGACAGAACAGGAGGCACGTGGGATGGAAGAGTAGCTGAAGAGGTCACACGTGTGTGACGAAAGATTTCCAGACAATGGACATAAGATAAAATAACAACAATAATAAACGATTGAAGAACGAATACTAGAGCGTGTGTTTATTTGCCAAGAAAAAAGTGGCCATCCCGAAATAAAACAGATAGATAGCTAGATAGATAGGTAGGTAGGTGGGTAGGTAGATAGGTAGGTAAGTAGGTAGGTAGATGGATAGATAGATAGATAGATAGATAGATAGATAGATAGATAGATAGATAGATAGATAGATAGATAGATTGATTGATAGAAAAGATTGCAATCCAAGCTGTGCCCTCTTGAAGCACATCTGCTTATTTCAGTTCTCCAAAGTCGTATGTAGACGTTATATTTTTGAGCGAGGAATGGAAAAGAGTTGAAAAACATTGGAAAATATCATTTGCAGTGAAATTATATATCAAAACAGAACGAAAAAATTTTTGGTATTATTTATTCACCATTCCACAGATAATCTGATTCTCTGCCTGCGGAATTTCTAATAAGAATTATGTTACACGTTTCTCCTATTTCTAACTCCTAATAGCAAATATAACACGTGTAATGGTGAATAAATAAAACCAGATATTTTTTTCAAATTTCCTGTTATAGAATTTGTTTCATACAAAAAGACTCAGATATTCATAATAGAAAATAAGAACGGTCAAATTTGTAGTCGTCGGTGGCTGGGATAAAAACTAAAAAAAGACGTTAGAAATACATAGATTTTCCCTTACTAATCATATTATAATAATGTGTTCGTTCTTGGAGTCATGTCTATTTTGAACAAGGCTCTTGTCTTGTTTAAAATAGACATGACTCTTGTATTTTTTTAAAATAGATATGATTCCAAGAACGAATACATTATTACAATATTACTAAGGGGAAAATTTATGTAATTCTAACGTCTTTTTGGGGTTTTTCCCAGCTACCGACGACTACAAATTTGACCGTTCCGATTTTCTATTATGAATATCTGAGTCTTTTTGTATGAAACAAATTGTATAGCAACATGAATGATAAAAACTAAAATTCATTTTAACATCTAATCTCCTCCATTACACAAATATGAACGAATTTGTTGAACACTGTTTAATAAGTTAAATCATATACTGATTACTTATATATATATATATATATATATATAAGTATTCCCTTTATACAAAATTTAACACCCGGGATTTGGCTGCAACAGCGTAAGAATTCAACATCAGTAGATTCGTAATTATCTCTTGCAATGACGGTGTTTATGCAGTATGTTAATTATGGTCCTTTATTGCTTCCATAATCTGTTGTCTATCTCCGAGGGGAAATTCTATAAACTAAGAATGTATTATTTATTAATATTTTTCTCCACTCAAGTTTCACTGCTCATGCGTAGTGAAATACGTTGCAATTGCTCCTTGTTGTAAATGCATAGTGAGTCTACGAGAAAGGATATTTCACGTGTCTGGTCATCGTGATGGTTATAATAGTGAAGTTAGCAACTTTCATATTTTCAATCAAATTTATTTATTACTTTTTAACCTGGAAACGTTGATAAAAATTAATTTGGGAACTTCATTGTTCCAAATAAACTAGAAAGGTCTGATATGCAGGCGGATACAAAATAAACCCTAAGAAAAAGATTAGATCATACATTTTTGTGTTATATTTTTAGACAAAATGTTATTTTTTCTCCTCAAATTATTTTGGACCATGAGCATTTCACACGATATGTCTCAAAAATACAAAATGCTAGACTAATTTCAACACAAAACATTAATAACATGCCTAAATAGCATAAAAAACTCCAGCTATTTTAACTTAAATCTTATTGTCAACAACATCAACAGCAACAGTATGAATATACCTATCGCTTTGACTTGCGAGTAAACACAAATAGTAAATTGAATTTTACGTCTTTTTTTCTTTTTTACTCAACAGGAAAGCACACGATATGAAACATGTTGAAGAGAGATTTAAGGCTTCGCTACACTTTCTGCACCGAACTGGAGTCAACATTCAACAAGTAATCGAAGAGGCCTCTTATAGGAGAAAAAAACGTGCCTCTGTCTCGTGAAAGACACAACGTTATTTACTAGCATCGAAACAAAAGGTGACAACTTAGGCAGATATTTTAAGGGAAATATCTTTCATTGCGATAGGATGACGTATAGAACTATATGCGTTCTTTTTAAAATAGAGATCAGGGTGTGAGCCCTAGCTCAAATAGTATGCAATACACCTGACCACAAGCTACTCCTGCAGTATCTGAGGAGGAAAAACACAAGGGTCATTGTTAAGGACATTGGTAATTATGCCCACTTCTGGTTAATAGTAACCTTCGTGAATCATTATGGATAGAGGATTAGTGTAGATGTAACATTTGGCGATATGTGGTTGTGTAGGATTACCATGGACATACAAGTCCATAAAATAATACCAGCACTGCATCATGTAGAAGTTGTTAATAATAAGAACTTAAAGCTTAGCCAACCCAGCTGTTACATTTGTGGAAGAAAAACCCAAGTAAAATCATTCTGCAAAAAATCCCAATAGACTAACACCTTCCTACTACATTAGCTGGCCTTGCGTCAAAATTTGAAACATAAGGGCATTCAGATGGCCCCCATCGCTAGCCATTCGGACAAAATGCTTAGCAGTCAGTGTTCTTTTCTGGGTCTTTAGTTTTTGAGTTAAAATTCCATCGAGGTCGACTTTGTCTATCAACCTCTCGAGAACAATAAAATAAGGGTACTGTTCAAGTACTGGGGCTAATGTAATTACTTAGCCCTTCACTCAAAATTGCTAGCCTTGTGCCACATCATTGTTATTATCGATTTCAAATCACACCGATCGATACAATAAAGTAACAGTTGAATAATGAGTTTTCTTTTCATCTTTCCGTGACCCATATTATTATTATTATTATTATTATTATTATTATTGCTATTGTTGTTGTTGTTGTTGTTGTTGTTGTTGTTGTTGTTGTTGTTATTATTATTTATATATATATATATCTTTTGCGTATTCGTTGAATTTTCACAGAGTTAATTCTATTACCTTTCTCTGGGATCCTGACTTCAACCTCCTCATTGTATGGCGAAATTCTCTTAGAATCGACAAAATTAACTCTGTAAAAACTCACCAAATAATGTTAGCGTCTACGCGCGGGCGTGTACATACCTGTCTATGTGCATGTATA
>NC_069007.1:6771000-6771761 GCF_001194135.2 Octopus bimaculoides
GTACGAAGACACTACCGTTAGCAGTCACGCACACACCTACATACATGGTCTCGCTCTTCCGTTTCCTCCTCCGTTCTTCTTTTCCCAAACACATGGTTCCAGGTTCAGTCCCACCGCGTGGCAAATATCTTCTACTATAACCTCGGGACAACCAAAGCCTTGTGAGTGGATTAGGTAGACGGAATCTGAGAGAAGCCCGTCGCATATATGTAATTATATATATGTCGCATATATATATATATATATATATATATATATATACAAATAATAAATGAGTATATGCATATATACGTACATATATGAACATACTTACATCTACCTGTATATATAGATGCATATCTGGGTACAGGACATTACAAACAAAACGTAGACAAAATGATAAACAGAGTTCAGAAAACACACACGCCACATAGAGAACATTTCCTTCATCAGCTGCCACCATTCTAACACTGGCGTTTCGAAGAGTTATATATATATATTTATGTGTCTGTGTTTGTCCCACTATCATCACTTGACAATTAATGTTGGTGTATTTCCATCCTCGTAACTTGGCGGTTCGGCAAAATGACCGATAGAATAGGTACTAGGCTTACTAAGAATATTTATAAATTGTCGCTTCAAATCGGAGAATAAAATATTATTTTGATATATTATTATACAGCTATTATTATACTATGAGCCTTCCATAATAGCTTTCTTTCCGTAACTTATAAAGCCTTCCGCGTTTGTTTACAAATATGATATATATATATATATATATA
>NC_069007.1:6772330-6774446 GCF_001194135.2 Octopus bimaculoides
TCTCTCTCTCTCTCTCTCTCTCTCTCTCTCTCTCTCTCTCTCTCTCTCTCTCTCTCTCTTTCTCTCTCTCCCTCTCTTTCTTTCTTTTTCTCTCACACTCTCTCACCCTCTCTTTTTATTGTATTTTGTTTAGGGAAAAACCTTGGAGTGAACGGACGTCGCCTCTAAGTAGTTGTTCGACCTGCTAGACATAATTACTCAATAAATTATTTGTATCACCCGACAGAGGACCGAACCCAGTTGGGTTAGGCCAACTAGTGGAGGTTTGTCTATAAAAGCTCTCAATCAACTTGTAATGATTAGTCACAATAATTTTTAATTATAGTCCATTGCCAAATCAAATTAAATGGAAGATCTCATTGGATAACATGGACCTGTGTATAATAGGAAAATTTACACTATGCCTGAATAAAAGCTGGGAAAGCCACGTTTGGAACGCCTGTTGGTATATGTTTATTCGATCAGAACTTGCCTCAGGCTAGGCGACAAAGAAGAAAGTAAACATTTGAGAATGTAATCCACGATACACAATGCAAGAATAAGAGATAGAGCGGAAGGCATACATATCTAAATACATACAACTCATACATACACACAAAACATGTGTTTATACTTATGCGTATATGTACATATGTGTGTGTAATGTTTGTCTGCGTGTGGTATGTATGTATATTAATGAGTGTACACTATGACCGAATAAAAGCTGGAAGAGCCACGACTGGAACGCCTTTTGACATATGTTTATTCGATCAGAACTTACTTCAGGCTAAACGATCACGAAAGATGTACACATGGAGAATGTAATCTTCGATATAAAATGCTAGGATACAAGATGGTGATAAACACATGCATATCTAAATGCATGCAAAAACATACATATACGCAGTATATGTCTTTATACTTATATGTATATATACATGTGTGTGTGCGTGTACAGTTTGTCTCTGTGTGGAATGTATGTATATTAATGGGTGTATGAATATATAGCCGTATAGGTGAGGTGGTGTATTTTGGAGTATATTAAGACTTATGCGTATGTGCTTTTGTGTAGATGTGTTTGTTGTTTTGGTTTCACTATAGTTTATTTGGATAGACAGTATTTTGATGTCTTTCGACCTTTTAATCATATTTGAAAATGACAATTGTTTAATACTAAGTTTAATCTTTGTATCTCCAGCTGTTTGTTCCCCATTGAATTCATTTTTATTATTCTTATTCTTATTCTTATTATTATTATTGTTGTTATTATTATTATTATTTTATGTTTGACTCTTGCTTTGCATTTGTACAAGTTGGATCCAAGTCTCACCCAGAGATCTCAAGAGACAACAAGTTAGAAGTTCATGTAGGTGTTATGCCTAGGGTACCATATATTTGGATTTGTACATAGTGTTGTTCTGGATCACATAGACTTATTATTATTATTATCATTATTATTATTATTATTATTATTATTATTATTATTATTATTATTATTATTATTATTATATATTTTTTATATATTTTTATACCGTCCCTTTTTTATTTTCATTTTTATTTAATTCACTTCTTATTCCTTCCTGTCTTATTAATATTGATGGTCAATTCCCCAAACTTAGATTCAGTATCTGATATGAAACATAATATATTTATTACTTATATCAATTACTTATATTGCCATACCAAAATAAATTTTATCTAGTTTCGGTATTCCATTTATTGTATATATAAAGAGTAAATTCTGTATATATACTTAAAGTGTAAATATTATTGGTATAACCATGATGTTCAGATCTGATGAGCTAGCTTTATTTATCTGCATTGATTTGTATTCCGTCATAATTAGCATACAGCTTAGTGAATATATGTAAGCGCAATTTATTATGCACTGTAATTATTACTACACGATGAAGTCAACGAAACAGGCGAAATAAAAAGAATAAGTAGTTAGATAATTATATTCACCTGTCATACCTTTGCTTTCAGCTGCACAAAACTCGTACTGGGCTATTATGTAGTCTGCTAGCCGAGTTCATTAGATGAGCTTTCCGTGATAGTTACACACACATATATGTGTGTGTGTGTGTGTGTGTGTGTGTGTGTGTGTGTGTGTGTGTGTGTGTGTGTGTGTGTGTGT
>NC_069007.1:6775546-6776263 GCF_001194135.2 Octopus bimaculoides
TATATATATATATATATATATATATGTATGTATATGTATCCACGTCTTTAAGTTCTGTGTTGGTATTTCTCCGATTTTGACTTTACCATTCATTCTTTCGCAGTCGATGAAATAATTATCGGTTACGCATTGAGGATCGAGGTAACCGACAAGTTTTAGCCTTTTCCGCAAAATTTCAGGCCTTATATCTAGAGTATCAACAATTAAAAGTAAGAAAACTATCTAAATTAACATCTTCCATCAACATTTTAACCGCTAGAATATGCATGTTCACTGAACATAGAACGTAAACCGATTTTTGTCCAACGCGATAACGATTCGGCCATTTTACCGCCTGCAAATTAATCTCTATGATATACGTTTTTCAATTAAAATCTCTCACACGGCTCCTTTGCTTTGATTTACTTACACGTTATCAATTACATATCATGCACAGATTTAAATCTACTTCCATTGTGGACAATTTAGTCGTTTTATGTATATATAGACCAGCGTACTGTTTGATTTGTGGTAGGCTATAAAACCCGACGAATGTGCAAATGATCAAACGCTTGTGTTTATCAGATCTGTAATAAAACATCCAGATAGGGATGGAGATTACATGGCTGAAACCGTTTTATTATATAAGCGGTAGCGATGTATTATCCGAATATGATTTGTGCAGTTGGAGAAACGGAATGGGTGGGATGGGGGTGGGGTGGGGGTGTGGGCGTTATA
>NC_069007.1:6776503-6778706 GCF_001194135.2 Octopus bimaculoides
TGTGTAGGCGCAGGCGTGACTGTGTGGTATGGAACTTGCTTCCCAACCACATGGTTTCGGTCTCAGTCCCACAGCGTGGCACCTCGGGCAAGTGACTTCTACCGAAGCCTCGGGTTTACCAAATCTTTGTGAGTTGGTTTGGTAGATGGAAACTGAAAGAAGCATCTCGTGTATATATATATATATATATATACACGCATATATGTATTAATGTATTTATGTATGTATGTATGTATGTGTGTATGCGTGTATGTATAATAGATGCTTAGGTAGTTATGTAGGTACGTGCGTGTGTTGTGTCCGTGTTTGCATCCCAGTTTGGCCACAGTCTAATGACTGAAGCAAGTTAAAGAAAATAGAAAAAAATTAATAACTCGGTTACAATATCGCACTCACGACCACAAGAACGTGGTTTCGATTCTTAGGAGCAGGCGGTGCATCGATCGCGAGCAAAATATTTGCCCAGTCCACTCGGCTGTAAATGAGTAAACCTATGGCAGATTGGCCTCCATTCGAAGGAATGAATGCAGTGATCTCGGACACTAATATGCCATGGAAATTGGGTAACTGGCCCTTGTGAGTCCTAAGACCTCCGAAACAATAATGCCCAGGAATTGATGAAGGTCGTGATGATGATGATGATGATGATGATGACAATGACGACAGTAATGACAACAATGGTGATGATGGTCACCATAGTGACCATGATCATGAGCATAATGATGAAGATAATGATAATGGTCATGATGATCATCATCATGACGAAGACGATGACGACGATGATTATGATGATGATGGGTTCCAACACGAGCTGCAGCAACAAAGTTCAGCCACCTCCAACATCACTGCCTTGATGTTTTGGATACATTCCAGACAAATGTCCATGTAAGTGTGACGACGTTTTCCTCTTCTTACATCACCTCAAAGTAGGTTCCATAAGACTAATTTGAATGCTTCCAGTTCAAGGTGGCGCACCTAGTGACTAGATTGTCACAGCCGTCTTTGCCTGATCTTCTCACAAAATTCCGGCGGGTGTCCGTAAAGGCATTCATTTGCCATATGTTGCAACCATTTCACATTTAGATCTAATGCATCGAGACCGAGTCTCTTAAAGTTCTGCAAATTTTCTGCGCGGATTGGAACATTTTTTATTGACTCCACGAGGATTGAAAACAAAATTGGCATCGGTGGGTTTCGAACGCAGAACACCGATTAATCAGCAGAAATGTCGCGAGGCATCAACTCAAAGTTCCTCATAGTTTAACCAATTTACAGCCTGAATTAGCACTCACTTTTTTATCGACTCCAGGAAGAGAAAAGAGCGAAGTTGACTTCAGTGTGATTTGAACTGCGAACACCGATAGTAATGCTAGGCATTCTGAACAGCATTCTAGTGACTTGGCCAATTCAATGCCTAAACCTTTAGAATTAGTTATGCGATAAGGAAAAATATTAGCTCAACGACATTGCTTCTCATTGATGGGATTCGATTAACAGATTGATAACATTCGACTTGTGTTCTAATCACATTTTGTCAAACGTTGTTGTTGCTGCTGTTGTTGTTGCTGTTGTTTTTTAACCCTAGGCTGGCTCAAAGTTGAGTTCTGGAATATTTGACTGTTATTTCTAGCATATAGAACGACCATTTTGCGGCTCCCTACTTGTTTGCAACCAAACCAAATACGGTTACAAGATGTCGCCAGAGGCCGAGTAAAAGCTGGGCTTATTTGATAGCAAGCTGTGAAATTATTGTTGTTTGTGTAGTAGTAGTAGTAGTAGTAGTAGTAGTAGTAGTAGTAGTAGTAGTAGTAGTAGTAGTAGTAGTAGTAGTAGTAGTAGTAGTAGTAGTAGTAGTAGTAGTAGTAGTAGTAGTAGTAGTAGTAATGGTGATGGTGGTGGTTGCTAGTAACAGTAGTGGTGGTTATGGTATTGGTGGTGTTAGCGTTGTTGCTGTTGGTCGTTGTTGTGGTAATGGTTGTGGTGGTAGTGTTATTGCTACGGTTGTTATTGCTGTTGTTGTATTCGCTATTGTTTGACTCGCCAGATCATTTCCTGATCAATTTGATGAATCATTTCAAAGCGTTCCTACCATGACCTCTCAACTAACCGTCCCATCGTCTTTCATTCTAGCATAATATATCTAGGACTACTCTAATCTTACTGTCATTCAAGATATATATATATATATATATATATATATATA
>NC_069007.1:6778828-6779779 GCF_001194135.2 Octopus bimaculoides
CTAACTGTACATAGAGTATAACCTGAACAAGATTTAGCTGCTATTTCTAACACGCCTTGCAACCAATACCGTCTCCGGCGTTTGGGTGGCAGGCTGGCCGGTTGGCTGGCGGGTGGATGGTTGGCTTGCCGGGTGGTTGGGCGGCTGGTTGATTTGCAAATTAATGTTGGGCATTATAGCGTTATACAGAACACGTAATAAAAAAAAAACATACCGTTACCATAGCAACTGAAACTCTGATAATTTAATATCTCTCTCTCTCTCTCTTTCTGTCTAGTTCGCTCGCTCTTTCTTTCTCTCCATGGCAGATAACAATAAATATTAAAAGGCGGTAGGATTGGAAAAATCGTTAGAGCATCGGACAGAATGTTTTGTGGTCTTTCTTCCGATTTATTGAGTTTTGTTTTCGTATAAAATACCATTCTTAAGAAAACAATGTACCACCTTCCCGGTTCTGGAATCGAACTCATGATTTTATGATCACGAATCGAAAACTTTGAACAATAAGCTACGCTGCATATACACGCACGCGCACACGCATACACGCATACACACACGCATACATACATACATACATACATACATACATACATACGCACGTACATACATACATACGTACGTACGTACATACATACATACATACATACATACATGTTGTTGGCACTCCGTCGCTTACGACGTCGAGGGTTCCTGTTGATCCGATCAACGGAACAGCTTGCTCGTGAAATTAATGTGCAAGTGGCTGAGCACTCCACAGACACGTGTACCCTTAACGTAGTTCTCGGGGATATTCAGCGTGACACAGTGTGACAAGGCTGACCCCTTTGAATTACAGGCACAACAGAATCAGGAAGTAAGAGGGAGAGAAAGTTGTGGTGAAAGAGTACAGCAGGGTTCACCACCATCCCCTGCCGGAGCGTCGTGGAGCTTAAGGTGTTTTCGCTCAATAAA
>NC_069007.1:6779789-6782485 GCF_001194135.2 Octopus bimaculoides
TACATACATACATACATACATGTTGTTGGCACTCCGTCGCTTACGACGTCGAGGGTTCCTGTTGATCCGATCAACGGAACAGCTTGCTCGTGAAATTAATGTGCAAGTGGCTGAGCACTCCACAGACACGTGTACCCTTAACGTAGTTCTCGGGGATATTCAGCGTGACACAGTGTGACAAGGCTGACCCCTTTGAATTACAGGCACAACAGAATCAGGAAGTAAGAGGGAGAGAAAGTTGTGGTGAAAGAGTACAGCAGGGTTCACCACCATCCCCTGCCGGAGCGTCGTGGAGCTTAAGGTGTTTTCGCTCAATAAACACTCACAACGCACGGTCTGGGAATCGAAACCGCGATCCTATGACCGCGAGTCCGTTGCCCTAACCACTGGACCAATGCGCCTCCACATGTATATATATTCGTGTATTTATAAACATATGTGCGAATGTTGAAAGCGTGTCGAGTTAATGGGAGCGGAGTGCTCAATGAATATTGAGAAATATATGGTTTATTGAAATACTAAATGTTTATCTGCAGAATCGAGTCTCACACCATTCAGATCTCCGGTTATCCAGACCTACGTACCAACGAATGAAGCAGCAGATGACATCAAAGAGGACTTCTACCGTTGGTTGCAGACAACAATCGATAAAAGCAACAGGTGCAAGATTGTAATTGTAATTGGGAAGCTCAGTGCGAAAGGTGATGACAGCAAAAACAAAGAAACGATCACGTGGACTCACAGTATAGGAACGATCAACAACGGCGACAGACTGTGCAACATCTGTTCTACGAATGGGCTTGTAATAACGGACACATGCTTCCCACAAGAGACATGGGTATCTCCTGATAGCTCAACCAGATGCCCTATCGACTACATACTGATAAAGTGAGAGTGGCGGGGGTTGGTCATGGACATGCGTGCCTACTGAGGAGCGGATGCAGCAAGCAGCTATAATCCAGTTGTAACAAGATTAAAGATGAAGCTGCATAGCAACACGGGGAGAAAATGCATTAAAGTCAAGTTTGAAACGCAAAACTTGGAGAGTGAAACTTACAGAACAATGTTCAATGTCGAGTCACGTAACCGATTCCAAGCACTGAAAGTCGAAGAAGGCATCAACACTGAGGTAGCTGACAACAAGAATTAGAAAGCACAACAAAAAATGGTTGAGAGAAAATGCGTGGAAAGCAATGGAACATAGAAGTAAAATTAGCAAGATTCACAGCACGCGCTCCGAACTCATCAAAGGTGATCCACGTTTTGAGTCAGGCCTACGCTTGACTCAGGACAGAGGAGTCGAGCGTAGAGCGAGAGGAGACAAGCGGAAATAGATAGAGGAAATTGCAAAGGAAGTAGAAAGAGCAGAAAAGAGCAGAACGAAAGAAATCTACCAAGCAGTCAGAATGTTAATAAACGAAAACTGGAGGTGGAGTGGCGGCCAAGAAAAGAAGCACAACCGCAAGAAACGAAGCGCAACCGAGCAAATATTTCATCGTCAGAAACATTTATGAGCAAGTCCAGGAGTAGAGAACAAAACCGCGAACAACTGTGGAAAATAATGAGATCGTAAAGCATTCCCGATGAAGTTACGAGGATGGTGCAGGCCATGTACGACGGCTTGGAATGCACTGTAGTGGACGACGGGGACAAGACAAGGTTTGAGGTTACAACTGGAGTCAAGCAGGGATATGTTATGTTATACTTCCTGTTACTCATGTCGATTGACTAGATCATGCGAAGAACAACAGAAGGGCCTAGGAATGGCATTAAATGGAACCTCATGAGCACGCTCGAAGATCTCGGCTTCGCGGACGACATAGCGTTATTGTCATCCACTTACGAACAAATCCTGCGTAAAACTCAGAGACTGGCAGAGAACGCTGACAGAAGTGGGCTTAAACTCAACCCAGAAAAAAAAATGTTAAACACCAAAGAAAAATGCCAGACAAGCTCGTGTGAATATCGGCGACCACGAGGTGAAAGACATCCAAGAATTTCTTTACATCTGGGTGATGGTCAAGAAAGACGGATGGGAAACAAAAGATATAAAGAACAGAATGTTCAAAGCCCGGAGAGAATTCTACAATCTAACAAATGTATAGGAAATCAAAGGTATTGGCCGCAAAATGAAGCTGAAGATATTCAAGACATTGCTTTGACCAGTATTAATATACGGATGTTAAAATTGCAAAGTGACAAAAATGGAAGGGAAAACAATGGACAGCTTCCAATTCACATTTCTAAGGAGAATATCCAACATCAAGTGGTTGTGTAAATAGTCTGAAATAACAGGACAACGATATCAGTAAAGAAATAAGACGCGGGCGCTGGAACTTGACAAGATCGAGAAAGCGAATTATACGGTGGCCTAAATTATACGGTGGCACTAAAGGGAAAAGAGCAGCAGGGTGCCATAAAACCACATGGCGAAGGGCCATTGACAAGGACAGGAGACGAGAAGGGTGGAAAAGCTGAAATGAGGCCAGAACAGTGGCGAAAACAGAGATGGTTGGCGACATTGTGCTGAGGCATTATGTTTCCTCATAGCACAGAGAGAACTAACTTTCTCGCTTTAAGAGTCATAAAATAAATATTCAGTTTCAATAATCTAGGTGTATGTGTGTGTGTGTGTGTGTGAGAGAGAGAGAGAGTGTGTGTGTGTGTGTGTGTGTGTGTGTGTGTGTGTGTGTGTG
>NC_069007.1:6782551-6783688 GCF_001194135.2 Octopus bimaculoides
GTTGCTACGTTCAAATTCCTCCGACGTCGATTTTTGCCTTTTATCCTTTCCAGTTCGATAAATTAAGTACCAGTTAAACACTAGGGTCGATGTAATCGACTCGTCCCCCAACCTGGCAATTTTTTAAAATAATTTTTAATTACAATTGTATGGATTTTATTATGCATCTATCTATCTATCTATCTATGTGTTGTTTGTGCGTGTGTTTATATGTATTTTTACTCACACATCTATGCGTGCGAACAAGAAATTCTTTATACAAATCGGTAGTGTGACAGATAAAACGGTGGTAGTAAATTTTTAATATGGCGTCATATCGACTGGGACATTTTCAATAGAGGCAGACGACACTATAGTTCGCTCGTATTTGACCACGCATTCCGTAGTTGTTTCGTCATTAAACTGGAACAATAAATTACAAGCGGGTGCCGTAGAAATCCCACGATTTATAAATTGTAATTTCATTTCTTCATGTAAATTCTTATTCCGTTATGACATTCCATTATTACGCGAAATGTTTTTAAGACAATAGATGAGGTGCACAACTAAATTGAGTTTATTGAAAAATTAAGATTTAAATATCTCATAGTCACAGTTAAGACATGATAAACTGCTTTGCCTTGATTTATGCACAAAGCGAGCAATTTTTAGTGTGGGGGGGGGGTGATATACATATATAAATGTATAATTTAGTAAAATCACACACTGATTGGTCAGAATATAGTTTGAAAAACTTAACATTCGGGAGCCTATACAAATGTGCTTAAGGTACACAGTTTAGCCATCTCACTACAGTTGTAAATAGTAAAAAAAAACAGTCACCACTATTATATGAACCTGAATATTGCATAGTTTAATGCATGAAAGTACTAGTTCAGTCAGAATGGACACTCAATATACTATCATTTCATTATATTATATCATGTTATTATAAGATTGTAAATAAAGCATGAAGATCAAAGTTGGACTTTCTTTGACTAATATATTCTTCTATATACAATCATACACACCCGTGAATATATATATATATATATATATATATATATATATATATATGCACAGACAGACAGACAGATAGGTACACACATACACACACACGCACGAACACAAACACACAAACACACACACACACACACA
>NC_069007.1:6784261-6785847 GCF_001194135.2 Octopus bimaculoides
GGACTCGCGGTTTCGATTCCCAGACCGGGCGTTGTAAGTGTTTATTGAGCGAAAACACCTAAAGCTCCACGAGGCTCCGGCAGGGGATGGTGGCGAACCCTGCTGTACTCTTTCACCACAACTTTCTCTCCCTCTTACTTCCTGTTTCTGTTGTACCTGTAATTCAATGGGTCAGCCTTGTCACACTGTGTCACGCTGAATATCCCTGAGAACTACGTTAAGGGTACACGTGTCTGTGGAGTGCTCAGCCACTTGCACGTTAATTTCATGAGCAGGCCGTTCCGTTGATCGGATCGACTGGAACCCTCGACGTCGTAAGCGACGGAGTACCAACAACAAATCATTCTATGCAACATTTGAAGACCACAGTTTTTCAAGTTTTTACTCATTATTTTACTGCAACGTGTTTTACTCCTTCTCTCTCTCACTCTCTCTCTCTCCCTCTCTCTCACCATCTCTCTCTCTCTCTATCTCTAACTCTTTCCTCCCTCTGCTTTCTCTCTGTGTCTTGTTTTTTTCTTCTCTATCACCTCTCTCTGTGTCTCCCCTGTCTCTCTCTCTGTATCTATCTATCTATCTATCTATCTTCTCGCTCTCTCTGTATTGTCTCTCTTACTGTCTTCGCTCTCTCTGTCTTCTCTCCCTTTGATTTATCTCTCTTCCTATGTCTTCTCTCACTCAATCTCCCTCTCTCTCTCTCTCTCTCGCACACACACACACATTCTCCAATTACTGTCACTCCCTCCTACCACCGCTATCACTTTCTTTTCCTCCCCTTTTCCTCCATCCCTTTGCTATCTTACTATTTGTCCTGTCTGACATTAAGAGATAAGAATATCAATCGAGGTCAAGGCGAAGTTGTTTTTGTTTTTATGATTGTTTTTGTATCTTCATTCTAAAGGTTTTGCCTTTGAGAACGTAACGTCCGAACACATGTCGCAACAAACTAAACGCTCCGTCATGCAGTGCAGGTTTCTAACACGATTAATTAACTGGCTAAGGGGGAATTTCGTTCTCTTTATATCCGTAGAGGTTTAACTAAAACTGAAGGACAGCATCCGTGAACTCTTTTTTAGGGGCTTTCATGACTGCTGGATAGGAAACGAAGATGCTATCCTTAGACTGGAGCCGCGATCCAAATGCCTGGAGCAAAACGAGTGCTCTATAAGTTTCCTAGAGCAGAAGGATGCCAGCTGTTATTGTTGTCGCAGCAGTGGCTGTTGTTGTTGTTCTTCTTCTTCTTCTTCTTCTGGCTGTTGTTGTTGTTTAGCCAAAGAGCGGTCCTGATCCAGAAAAAATACTTTATGTGCAAAATGAAGGCCACCATCTTTATCTCTCTTGTTTTGTTTTGTTTTGTTTTGTTTGTTTCTTTCTTTGTAATCTTCAAGGCTGGCAAATAACACGTGCAGGATTTTGATAAACGCCGGCTGTATGGATGCACGTTAATCACACACATCCACACACACACACACACACACACATATGCGCACACACATGTATGTATGTATATGTATATATATATATGTGTGTGTGTGTGTGTGTGTGTATGTATACATACATGAATATGTGTATATATATATATATAT
>NC_069007.1:6786969-6791465 GCF_001194135.2 Octopus bimaculoides
ATTATAAACTTCTGGACTGTTTATTCTTTTATCTGTTTCAGTCATTTGACTGCGGCCATACTGGAGCACCGCCTTTAGTCAAGTAAATCGACCCCAGGACTTATTCTTTGTAAGCCTAGTACTTATTCTGTCTTTTGACGAACCGCTACGATACGGGGACGTAAATTCATCATCATCAGTTGTCAAGCGATGTTGGGAAGGGACAACCACAGACACACACACACACACCCACACGCACACATATATATATGACGGACTTCTTTCAGTTCTCGTCTATCAAATCCACTCACAAGGCTTTGGTCAGCCTGAGGCTATAGTCGAAGGTACTTGCCCAAGGTCCCACGCAGTGGGGCTGAACCTGGAATCATGTGGTTGGTAAGCAAGATACTTACCACACAGCCACTCCTGTGCCTATATTGTTATATTGGGCAAACCAATTACAACACGCTCACATCGGCTCACTATACATTTACAAGATATTTGCACCACATAGCACCACACCATCAAACAACATTAAACAGGGAAAATACTAGAAAGGTGTGAAAAGATAGAGGGATGTGATTGAATTTTCATGGACCCAATCACGTAACAAAATCAAATGCATTCACCCCCAAACCCACGCGCCCGCACAATGTTTTCCCTTGGTTTACACGGTTTTACTTTAGTACAGTTTTGCTTTTGATTTGCTAGTAGTAGTAGTAGTAGTAGTAGTAGTAGTAGTAGTAGTAGTAGTAGTAGTTGTAGCAGCAAGAGCTGATTACAAAGATACTTCAAAAACAAAATTATTGACAAGTTTTTAATTATTCATCCTTGTTCCTCTCACCCCTTCTCCCCTCAAATCAAAAGGTTGAAATTAATCGGGTAATTAGCTCATCCTTAATTAAAACATTGATTCATTACACTGTTTTTAACGATTTACCTCTAATTATTCTTAAATGTTTCCCGACACACTCCTTAATTGCACAATCTATTAACAAATTTGATAATTAATTCGTTAGTACTTTTTCTCTTTTGCATATTTTGATTAGTTTGTTTTAGTGGTATTGCTATAGATTTTTCTGTCGTTTTTGCTGTTGCTATTAATGTTGACGTTCTTGCAGATACTGATGCTGTTGTTGCTGATGTAGCTGATCTTGTCTTTGTAGGTGATGTTGTTGCTGCAGATGTTGTTGTTTTCGCTGCTGTTCCTGTTGCTGGTGCTGTTGCAAATAGCTATGCCACAACTGTTATGGGTGCTGCTCCTCCCCGCCACGAGCATTGTTTTAGTCACAGGGGCTGCTGTTGTTGATGTTCATGATGAAGTTGTTGCTGTAATTGTTGCTGCTGCTACTGCTGATGTTGCTACTGCTGATGTTGATGCTGTACCTTTGCTACTGCTTCTGTTGCTGCCTCTGCTACTACTGCCTCTGTTTCTGCTGCTGCTGCTGCCTCTGCCGCTGTTGCCTCTGCTGCTGATGATGATGATGATGTTGCTGTTTACATACTTACTGTAGTTAGTGTCGACATCGACGTTGTTGATGTCGACAGCGAACATGCTATTGTTGCTGCAGCTAGTATTATTGTTGTTCTTGTTGTTGACGATGAGGATGATGAGGATGAGGAGAAGGGAGAAGAGCAGGGGGACAGAAGGAGGAGCAGGGCCGGAGCAGAAGGTGCAGTAGGAAGTGTAGGAGGAGTAGCAGCAGCAGCAGGGGCAGGAGGGGCAGGAACAGGAGGAGCAGAAGCCAGAGGAGTATTTATGTATGTATGTAAGTATGTAAGTATGTATGTGTGTAAGCATGTATGTATGTATGTATGTATGTATGTATGTAAATATGTATGTATGTGTGTATGTATGTATGTATGTATGTATGTATGTATGTATGTATGTATGTATGTATGTATGTATGTATCTATGCATTTATGTGTGTATGAACTCGGAATCTTGGGGTTACGAGCGCGGGCTACTAACCTCAAGATTTCGAGTTCGATTCCAGGCAGTGACCTAAATAATAATAATAATAATAATAATAATAATAATAATAATAATAATAATAATAATAATAATAATAATAATAATAATAATAATAATAATAACAACAACAACATCTAAAAATACCTTAGAAATGAGAATCCAGGTTCGAAATGTTCCCAAGACACCTGATGAAGGCCGGAGGGTATATCAGCCGAAATGTGTTAACAACAAACAAGATGAGGAGAAATATCCGTCAAATGTAAATAATAGACAGATTTATGTTTATAAAATCAGATATATAATAACAGATAATAACTGTATTTATCAAAAAATGCTATGAAGATAAAAATAAACCTTCTTTTCTATAATCTTATTCAATAAAGCCACCTTCAGCTTCAACAACTGCTTCTATATGAGATCTAAATCATCTCCATGCTCGAATCAAGTGGTCCTGGTTCAGTTTGGACATTACTCTGACTATGGCAGCTTTCAAAGAATCTTTGGTGTTATGGGTGTGTTCATTGACCCCTCTCTCAACAACGGTTCACATATAATAGTCCAATGGATTGAAATCTGGAGAATTAAGAGGCCAAATGTTTGGGTACGTAAGGTATTTAAGGACAAATGTACAGGGTGCGTAAGATATTTGAGGACCTATCTTTTTTGAGGTCATTTCTGCAATTTTTGCTAACTCTGTATAATCTTTGTTTCAGAAAGGGCTGAGCATAGCGATTTAGAAATATCTCGATTTTTAAAAGTTGCCAGATCTTTCGTCTACAAAGTTTGTAAGGAGCTAGAGACTGAAGATGGAAACATATCACCAGTATCGAAGCATAAAAGCATTCTAAACGCTCTGAAATCATCAGAACACCTGAATTTATCCAAGAGATTCAACAGACCATTGATTACCATCCCAGAAAGTCCATGAGGTCAATTGCAAAAGATCTCCATGTGTCAGAAGGAACAGTGAAATGTTGTCCACGAAGACATCAGATATAAGTCAATTTGTTAGGAAAAGCAAAAGAAAATCACTACATCAGATATAAAAGGTTCTTAAACAAACTGAAAAATCCAGCAGAAGACGATTTGATTTGGTTTTTCTCGAGCGAGAAAAACTTCGAACAAGATCAAAAAGTTAACAGAAGAAATGACAGATGGCTATGTGCAGACCCTTCTGAAGTTCCAAGTGCTATGCATACAAAATTTCCTGCAACCGTCATGGTATTAGAAGTTATCAGCAATGGACGTGTGGTGCCTCCTTACTTCTTTCCACAAGGCCTTAGTGTTACATTGATGTCCTGGAAATAATTGTTAAACCCAGGATAAACAGTGCATGCAATGGAAAGCTATATGTGTTTCAGTAAGACTTTCCACTATTACATATGACTCTACTAACACGGGAATGGATGGTTGAACATTTTCATGATCACATAACCCCTAACATTTGGCTTCCTAATTCTCCAGATCTCAATCCTTTGGACTATATTACATGTGAAACGTTGTTGAGAGAGAGGTCAATGAACACGCCGATAACACCAAAGATTCTTTGAAAGCTGCCATAGCCAGAGTAATGTCCAATGTGTATATATATGTGTGTCTTAGTGTGTATACCCTTGTCCTCTTATCACATGTAGGTTGTAAATCAGCATCACCGTTATACTACCGATGTTGTTCGTTTCTCGTCTTTTGTGGGAGAAAACGATTATATCTAACTATAAGAAAATATCGCCTAGTTTGGAAATTGAGAAGGATTGGCAACAGGATAGACATTCAGTCACAGCAAATCTGCCTCGACAAATACAATCTGAACCAATTAAGAATAAAAAGGTGAACGTTAAATGATAATGATGACAATGAAGATCTTCCACGCGTACTGGCAACTGCTAATTTTTTTTCCATTATTATATTCACATTCATATTTAGCTCTACCTATTGATTTCCTGATTTCCATTTACCAAATTTCTATCAGAAGGCATCGGTAAGTCTGAAGCCATACCGGAAGACATATTCCCTAAGATGCTACGAAACGGAATTGAACCCGAGAGTATATGATTGCGAGACAAACGTTTTAATTGCACAACGTGAGTTGGTCGCACTAATACATATCGTTTTTACATCCTTTCCCGATAATTATCTCCAGCTAGAATTTTCATGTACCCCACATTAAATATACTTACACCAACCTCTTAATTCTTTTTCTTGGAGACGAGCTCTTTCAATTATCACATTTTAAAGCGATTTTATTTTCATACACCAACAACAACACACGTTTAAACTTGTAAAGCTTACTTAATACTTCACTAATACAAAGGGATTGTCACGGTGGGAAGGTTTTTTATCATAGATCTGATGGATCAGAACTAATTAGAGACTAAACTAGACTAGTGTTTCTCCAGTTAGTGGGCGTTTTACTTCAGGACGGAGCATAAATTAAAAACAGCATAAAAAATATAAACTTGCAATGCATTAAGTTTTTTTTTTATTAAAACTACCACTGAATGTGTATGCATGTGTGTGTGTGTGTGTGTGTGTGTGTGTGTGT
>NC_069007.1:6793672-6794512 GCF_001194135.2 Octopus bimaculoides
ATATATATATATATATACACACACACAAACACACACATATATCTATGTCTCTGTATATTTATATATGTACGCGCGCGCGTGTGTATGTGTGCTCATCTTTTCCTCTGTTTTTAAGTTAGAGTAAATTTTGACTGGTCACCTACTTGGCATGAAGGTTGTGATGGGTAGTATCTTCTTTTAACTATCATTTTGTGTTATGTATCTATGTATGTATGTATGTATGTATGTATGTATGTGTGCAGGTTGAATGTTTTCATAATTCCTAGAGGTAAGCAAATAGGAAATTACGTTTGCTACCCAAGGACAACAATCGTGTTAGACAGTTTGTCTAGTCGTGAGCAGACATAGATACCTACCCAGTATTCCTACCCAGTATTCCTACCCATCATTCGACAGACCATCCGAGAATTGACATATCGAGGGAATGGCGGCAAGGGAGAAGCTGCAACAGTTAGCGGATGGTACTCTTTTACAACTGAGTATACTGGACCAGCATGGAATAAAGGGATTGTTAATGAGCACAAACGTGTTGCCCTGTACAAGAATGAAACCCACCACATTATTTTTGATCATGGGCCGAAAACTAATCCCCTTAACCACAAGAAAAACGCACACTTATAACGTCGTAACACAATGACATCAGCAATCGGACCGGTTATTTTCGGAAATCCTATACGGCATATTTGTGTTTGTTTATTTATATTGGAAACTTCTATCTTGTAAGCTTATACTCCCCACCCATTCTCTCTCCTCCCACTCTCTCTCTCTCCTCTCTCTCTCTCTCTCTCTCTCTCTCTCACACACACACACACACACACACACACACACACACACACACAC
>NC_069007.1:6796136-6797356 GCF_001194135.2 Octopus bimaculoides
AGAAATAAGTGGAAATTTTACCGGTGAGTGTGTTAAATTTTAAGGCACAATAAGAAAATGACTCTCCCCCAGACACAACAGAATTAATTGTTTATGTTATGATTTTATTTACTGTAGCCAGACTTTGTGGACACCCTGTATTTTACAAAAAAAAAAAAAGAAAAACTTGTTGTTTTTACTGCGGCTGTTGTTATTGTTATTGTTGTGGCTGCTGTTGCTTTCATTGTGGTTGTTGTTAGTTTCGTTGTTCCTAAGCTGTTCTCGTTATTGTCGGCTTTGTTTCTGCTGGGGTTTTTTTTTTCGCAGTTGCAGTTGTTTTATCGTGGTTGCTTTTTTTTTTTTGTTTTAATATCATTGCTGTTGCTGTTACTGTTGTGAAGGCCGACAGGTCAAGGTCGTTGATTTAAGAGTATAAATGTTGCCATACCTGGTGTTGCTGTCGTTGTTGTAGCTGATGTTATATTGTTGTGATATTTCTTGTAGCTATTGAACGGGGGTTGACAAGACAACATCATAAATTCTAAGAGCACAAACGCTACTGAGGCAGGTTTCATTGTTGTCACCGGTCGCCGGTCGCCGTTATTGTCGTAGGGAATGAACGAGGTCGACCGGACACTATCATTAACATAATACTTCAGATGTTATGTATGTTTTCATTGTTGTTGTTGTTGATGCTGTTGCTATGGATTAATTATGCTGAAAAAAATAAAGTCAGTGGCCAAAGATGGTGGAAATAGCAGTAAAAAAATACGAGCAGCTAGCTGTGCAATTATGCAACTGTTTCTGTAGTGACGCATTGTGAACAAGGTATAATTTTTCAATTAATGTAAATGTGAGAAATGGCGAGGTGCAAGTACAACAACGGGTCTAGCTAAACATGTGTGTTCCCTATTGTCTTTATTTCCTCATAACGTTCGGATAAACGATATTTATCATTTGCCTTTTGTCATTCATCTTGCTCCAGTCAGTAGACTCCGGCCATGCTGGAGCACTGCTTTGGAGAGTTTTATGTCGAATGAATCGATCCCAGTGCTTATTCTATCGGTCTCTTTTTGCCGAACCGTTAAGTTACGGGGACATAAACACCATCATCCGGTTGTCAAGCAGAGGTACGGGACAAACACAAGGACACACACAAATATATGTGTGTGTGTATACATGTGTATATATATATGTATATATATATATGTAAATATGTACATATATATTTGTATATATAT
>NC_069007.1:6797504-6799768 GCF_001194135.2 Octopus bimaculoides
TATATACACATGTATAATAGAATCTGTTATCCCCTACACACACGTCCCAAAAATATTTCCACAACAAATTCCGATGTAATCAATATTTACACCATCTTAAAGGTATTTGTAGATTTAATTAAAAACTACACATATTTCTGAAAGTTATGAGGAAACAAAATCGACACGTGTGAATTATCCGAAACTCCTCTCCTCTCATCTGCAAAATTTTCCCTACAGATCCCGAGATAATTGTAATCTACTCCATTTAAAAGGTTTTTGTAGAAAATTTCATTAAAAAATAGCCAATTTTCCGAAAGTTGTGGGGTAACAAATTCGATTCGTGTGAATTATACGAAAAAAATCTTCCCTCACATCTCTATCCCCGGAAAAAGTTTTCATAAAACATTCTGATATCATTGGAATCTACATCATTTAAAAGGTATTTGTACGAAATGTTGATTAAAAATACCCGTTTTTCTGAAAGTTATGAGAAAACAAATTCGGGTTTTGGGGAACATTATCTAATTATATTCGAAAACGTGCAGTTGACAGTAAAGTTATGCATCTATTTCTGCAGTGATGCAATGGATGTTAGAAGAATTTATCAATTATTATATATTTGCAAAGAGCAGTACAAAAACGTGCAGCTAACACTGCAGTTATGCAACTATTTTTCTGCAGCTCTACAGTTCCACAGCTATAACTTGTTGCAGCCGAATGTCTATTTGTGCTGCTATAACTACAGCGATGCAATTAACTGCAGAGTTATTCGCCCATGATTATAGTGATGTTATTGAACGTGGAGTTATGCAGCTATAACAGGGGTGCAATTGACTGTGCAGTTGTGAAACTATTCCTTTACTCTTTTACGGGTTCCAGTCCCAAAACTATAGCCATTCTGAGACACAACCATTAAATCTCTATCTAGATTATTGCAGCTAACTTTATTAATTTCAAATTCTGGTACAAGGTGAGCATTTTCGAGAGAGGGTTAAGTCGATTACATCAACCCCGGAGCTCAACTGGTACTTATTTTATCGATCCTAAAGGAAGAAAGGCAAAGTCGATACCGGCGGAATTTGAATTTAGAACTTAAAGACAGACGAAATGCCACTAAGCATTTTGCCCGACGTGGCACCGATTCTGCCAGCTCGCCGCTCTTTCTGAAGCTAACTTTATTGCTATGTACATGCAACTACATTCATACAATAGACAGTGCACTTACGAAGCTATAACTACCAAGGTGCAGTTGCTAAAGAAATCTTGCATTAATTGCTGTAGCGGCGCAAGGGAGCAGTTTGCAGTGAAAACGTGACACTATAGTTGTACAGTTATTTGCACAGAGACGGTTTGGAATTTGGAATCAGGACTTTTCTTCTCCTAGGAGGATTGCCCCATTCCCACTGCAGCAGGTTAATGAGCTCCACCTGCCTGACTGATTTGCTAATTAAATCATAGCTGGAAACTTGACAGGTGCGGTGCTATTACTCCGGATCAAAGTAAGCTGGGGTACAGTAAAAGCGGTTCTACTGCCGTGCAGGCATATCTGATCATCGTGAAGGTTTCGGATGTGAATCCTGAAGAAAAAAATCTGGAGTCGGAGCCCCTGAAGCATTTCGATGTTGTCTACAATTTCCTTCTGGCAATTCTTGCGACAACGTTGATGCCAAACTGTAACGGCTGTGTTGTTTCTTTGGGTCTCGCAGTGAAATGGAGAGGGGGAGCATGCTTCATCGGCAATAACTTGTCCTGAATACTCTGCATCCCAGGCTTGGCTCCCATCGAATGCCCAGTACTGCAGAGACTGACGAATACAGCAGAGAAAAGGCGGATACATAGAAAAGAACACCATCAGTGAAGTAGCGAGGAAACTGCTCACAAATGTGGTTTGTACGGCAGAGAACGTCATCCGCGCATCAGATTCTACAGTCACAGATGACGTTGTTCCACAGGGGTAACAAACTCTCACACGATGTAACAGAACAATATCTTGGCAAAACGTAATTGACAATTCAGCTGTTGCTGTTGAGTCAAGCAATTGACGGATATTATAGCTGCTGATGTCAATAAAGTTCATAATTAAATAATGAAGTTAAATTGTGCTTATACACCTTTTTAATCAACTTCGCTGTATGTTCGACACTAACCTCTAACGGTTCTATAATGGATCTGCTTAGTTTGGCTACCAGTATTTCAGAAATTAAAGTCTATCGAAAATTTTAGAATTTGGCACAATATTGTACATTTCCAAGCTAAATTGCTGGAGTTGTTTAACTTTTGCC
>NC_069007.1:6800040-6800549 GCF_001194135.2 Octopus bimaculoides
GAATAAACATTTGAAAAAAGTAGAGAATTAATCTGGTGTGGAGAGGGAGAAAATTAAAATATTGAGAACGTATTTTGTGGATGAAATTCTAATTTCCTGTATCACAAACAAAGGAAGTTATGTTATGGCATTCTTTCGTTTGAAGAACTAAAGTTGTCAACTCGACATATATGGGATCAAATGATTATTCGTTAATTTCTGTAAAATTGTTTTAATTTTTGCATGCTTTGAAGAGAGCAAAAATTAAAAGAGAGGATAAAGTGAAAAGGTGACATTTGCTTTGAAGTGAAAGGAGAAAGTAAAAGAGAGAACGTGTAAGATGTACGTGTATATGAAATGGACGTGTGTGAGAGAGAGAGAAAGTGAGGTGAGTGAGTGAGTGAGTGAGTGAGTGAAGGTGTGTGTTGTGATGTAGGAATTTTTTTGCATGTATGTGTAAGTGGCACTCACTCGCTCTCTATCTCTCTCTCTCTCTCTCTCTCTCTCTCTCTCTCACACACACACACACA
>NC_069007.1:6800761-6801782 GCF_001194135.2 Octopus bimaculoides
TGTGTGTGTGTGTGTGTGTGTGACTGCATTTCCTCATAACATATAGTAAAATGTATGTCTTTTAATGCAATTTTTTGGGTTGTGGCTTATCTTAATACAATGGAGTTGAATTCTACGCATGCGTGAAACATCTGACGAAAGTGAAACATTAGAAGCAAATCGAAATATTGTCCGGAAATGACCTCAAAATTGTGCGACTCAACCTAGTTGCTGATATTATTTTAGTTGTAAAAAAGAGTTATTGAGTCAAAAACATAGTTTATTCGGTAGATAGATAATAAGCAGCTTCTGTATTATAATGCAGATGTGATTAATTCGGAGAAACATTACTTTCATTATTCACACATCGTCACTCTCATAATGCAACACTTTGTAATTTTGGTTCAAATTGAAAGTGTGAAACTATTTTCATTCTCTAATGAAACCTGGTTGTTGTAGAGAAGTGCATTTGAAATAACGATAGCTGGCTGTTGAGATAACGTAGAAAATATGTAAATGAAAATAAAGTTTAATGTGGGTAACGAACGCGCGAACACATTCATAAATAAAATATGACGTCATCATCGTTGTGGTGGTTATATAAAATGTCGTTTACGATAGGTGACTAACAGAAAAATGATACAGTTAATTTTTTGTAATACAAATATGTAAATGGAAATTTAGGTTAGTTGGTAGCCAAAATCTTACTGAATCTTTTGATACTCCATATATCAAAATCGACAACTAGGATTTGGAATGCATAAGGAACATAAGAACACACACATACAAACATACAAATTCTCTTTTATAGATATATATATATCCTTTTATTATTTTGCTTGTTTGTCATTTGACTGCAGTCATGTTGGAGCACTGCCTTTAGTCGAACAAATCGACCCTCTTTTGCTGAACCGCTCAGTTACCGAGATGTAAACATACCAACATCGGTATCAAGCGATGGTAGGGTGCCAAACACAGGCACACAAATCTATAACATACATACATATATATATATATATATATATATATATATATATATATA
>NC_069007.1:6802877-6803591 GCF_001194135.2 Octopus bimaculoides
TATATATGTATATATACGTGTGTGTACGTATGAATTTGAGTGCATATATATATATATATATATATATATATATATATATATATCTTGTACAATTGGCCGCTATAGTACTGCATCGATATCTTTCAGGGTGCACCTATCAGACCAACACTATACAGTGAACAGTAGAATAAAGAGCAGATAGTAGTACATAGTAACTTGTTAGAACCAGGTTAGAGTTTCTAAAAATAAATAATCGATATCAGATCGAGCATATGCATATAAGTGCAGTAATATCGTTATTACTGCACATATAACATGAGTTGGGATAACTACGGAGTTCTGCATATGGCATAGTTGCACAGGATATAAAATGTGTGGACGCATTTGGGGCACTTTCGTCCGCTGCTTATTATCAATTTTACTATATAACATTGATTGAAGAATCCTCAGTGATGTGTGTGTGAGTGTACGTGTGTGTATGTGTGTGTATACTACGGTTTACTATTTTCAGTTGTTAGATTGCGGCCATACTGGAGCACTGATTTTAAGAATTTCAGTCTTACGAATCGACCTCAATACATATTATTCTTTGTAAAGCCTGAATCTTATTCTATCGAAATCTTTTGAAAAACTGCTAAGTTATGGGGACGTAAATACACCAACACCGGTTGTTAAGCGGTGGTGACAGACAAACGCACACACTCTGAGACACACAGAATGATATATATATATATA
>NC_069007.1:6804461-6805281 GCF_001194135.2 Octopus bimaculoides
GGCGCACTTTCGGAATAGCCCACCAACATAAGTTGGATTTTCTCCGCTTTAATGGGGATTTTTCAAACCTTTTGTCATCAATCCCTTACAAACGATGTAGGAAAGTTCTTTACGAAAGAAATTTTTGAAAATTTATGAATTTCAAACCTCGCTCCCTTGCTCAGTAACGATTTTGGCCATTAAAAAATTTTTTTTTTTTTTTTTTGGTGGGAAGCCTACCTCACAACCGATGTTGATATGTTTACATCCCCGCAACCAAACATTTCGGAAAAAGAGACCGATAGATTAAGTACCTAGGTCAGTGGCAGATCTACCATAAAACTAACGAAGCTTAAGGGGCACATCTGAAGCAACTTAATTTTTTCATTCTATCAATTCTTTTGTTTTTGTAATTTGCCATACAGGTTGCTGTTACCAATCTTAGTAGACATATCATACTCCTACGCAGAGTCTAGACATGCATTGTTTAGCCACCAGTTGTCCACCTGCTGTTTCTGCCAGTGTTGTTATTGTTGTTGTTGGCACTCTGTCGCTTACGACGTCGTGGGTTCCAGTTGATCCGATCAACGGAACAGCCTGCTCGTGAAATTAACGTGCAAGTGGCTGAGCACTCCACAGACACGTGTACCCTTAACGTAGTTCTCGGGGAGATTCAGCGTGACACAGTGTGACAAGGCTGACCCTTTGAATTACAGGCACAACAGAAACAGGAAGTAAGAGTGAGAGAAAGTTGTGGTGAAAGAGTACAGCAGGGTTCACCACCATCCCCTGCCGGAGCCTCGTGGAGCTTTAGGTGTTTTCGCTCAATAAAAACTCACAA
>NC_069007.1:6808070-6810314 GCF_001194135.2 Octopus bimaculoides
ATATATATATATATATATATATATATATATATATATATATACAAATATGTATGTATGTACGTATGTGTGTGTGTATAAATTTCTCTCTTCCACTCTTTCTCCTTTCCCCCATTCTGTCTCCCTCTCCCTCTCGCTATAACATATATGTGTGTGTGTATGTGTATGTGTGTGTGTGTGTATGTGTGTGTGTGCGCGCGCGTGTGTGTGCGTGCTTCTGTATAAGGTACTATTAAAATTAATTATCTGTCTACCTGGAAACTTTACTTGTAACGATGTTTTACTCTACCTACCAATTATATATGCCAATTAAAACTTACTCTCTCAGCTCGATCGTAATCACACAAATACACACACTCACACACACACACACATGTACACACACGCACACACACATGTACGCTGTACAGCTAGGTCATTCGGTTGCTTCCGTGATAGACACGAAGGAGCCATGAGCCAGTAAGAACGTGTCTATTTGTTCGATTAACCTGATGGAAATAGTAGTTAAATATCCCTGAAATAGGCACGGACATAGCCGTGGGGTTAAGAAGCGCACTTTTCAATCACATGGTTTCGGGTTCCGTCCCTCTTTGCTGCACTTTTGGGCAACTGTCCTTTACAATAGCCCCGGGCCAACCAATGCCTTGTGAGTGAAATTGGTAAATAGAGAGGGAGAGAGAGAGAGGTTTTGTTCTTTATCACCGCTTCGAAATCAGTGTTACAAGTACAGAGTGTGTGTTTCTGTGTGTTTCTGTGTGTGTGTGCGGGTATTTTTTAGTGTGCGTGTGTTGATGTGCGTGTGTTTGTGTGTGTGCGTGAGGTTTTGTTCTTCATCACCGCTTCGAAATCAGTGTTGATTTGTGCATGCTCTCCGTTACTTAGCGGTTCAGCAAAATATACTGTTACAACAAGTACAAGACTTTAATAAGCATTAAGATGATATGGTCCTCGGTACACATAAATCGACTGTATGGGCACAGATGGCATGTTCTTTATCATACGTCCATTGGTGCCAGGATAACCCATCATTAGCTAATGAGGTCGTACCTCGATCTGGTTCTTTGACCGACGTTGCAGTATTTCTTCCGACTTTTCAGAGTTCAGAGTTCCCCAAAGTTGATTTGCCCTTTTCCCTAAAATGCAGGCCTTGTACCAAAATTTGAAACCCTTCATCTTCTTCTTTCTCTTCTTTTCTTCTTACCCATATTTCTCTTCTTCTTCTTCTTCTTCTTCCTCTCTTCTTCGTCTTCTTTTTACTTCTACTTCCTTTCTTTCTTCTTTACTTTTTACTTCTGCTTCTTCTTCTTCGTCGTCGTCTTCGTCGTCTGCTTCTCCTTCTTCCTTTCTTCTTCTTCGTCTTCGATTTACTTCTTTCTTTCTTTCTCCTTTTTACTTCTTTTTACTTTTTTCTCCTTTATCTTCCTCTTCTTCTTCTTCTTCTTCTTCCTCTACTTCTTCTCCTCCTTCTTCTTCTCCTCCTTCTTCTTCTCCTTCTTCTTCTTCTGCTTCTGCTTCTTCTTCCTCTTCTTCGTCTTCTTCTTATTATTATTCTTCTTCTTCTTCTTCCTCTTCTTCTTCTTCGTCTTATTATTCTTCTTCTGCTTCTTCTTCTTCTTCTTCTTCGTCTTCTTCTTATTATTATTATTCTGCTTCTTCTTCTTCTTCTGCTTCTTCTTCCTCCCCCTTCTCCTCTTCTCCTTCTCCTCCTCCTCATCATCATTATCATTTCTGTTATTCTTTTTTTTATTCCTATTGTTGTCGGTTTTGGCTATGGGAAGAACATTTATCTCTCTTCCTTACCGAAATTCCACGAAGACTTTCAGTCTCAATCATAAAAGGTTATTACCGATCTGTGGGTTCCCAAACTCTTCTTTCTTTCCCTCACCTCCAATGTCTGCTTGCTCTCGTTCCCTTCATCTTGGCCTCCATTATTCACTCTAACACCCGTATAACAAAAGAAAAAAGGTACGTGACAAGAATTGAAATTCATTTGCACTTTATCAGCCATTTGCAAGAGAACGTCTCGCCTAGTTCTTCTGTCTATACTAATGCTATGCTGATTATTGTTGTTGTTGCTGTTATTGTTGCTGTGTCTGTTGTAGTGTTTGATGATGATGATGATGATGATCATCATCATCATCGTGGTGGTGGTGGTAGTGGTGATAATAATGATGATGATGACGATGACGATGATGATGATGATGATGATGATGATGCCGACGACAACGACGACGATGATGATGACGA
>NC_069007.1:6810324-6811760 GCF_001194135.2 Octopus bimaculoides
GCCGACGACAACGACGACGATGATGATGACGATGGTGGTGGTGATGATGATGATGATGATGATGATGATGATGATGATGATGGCGATGCTGTTGTTGTTGTTGTTTTTATCGGATTCAACCAGACGAATCATTCGCAACAATTAAGACTTCGGTCACGCATCAATAGTCATTGATTTGGAATGAGTTATCGATTTTTCATCGATCGCTTTTTTTTCCCACACGATTATATACACGCGCACGTCCACATCCACCCACATACACATACATATTCACACACACACACAAACACACACACACCCCATACACGCTGATATACTGTATTCTTGTTTATTCATTCTTACACACACCTATATACACAAGCCTATGTACACGCATAATTCAAACAGGGTGGGACAAAAGACACGCACCAATACAGTTGACATTTGATTTATGTTATGTTACTGTTATTGAGTGAGACAGAAGTGCATGCCATCACAAATATACCCATCATGACTACCCGTCTGATAAGGGTACACCAGGCACATGTATCACAACCATATTTGCACGACATGTTGATCTTATATCAAGATAAACAGAGCATGACCTTTCAGACAGGGCCCAGTTTGAATTTTCTTCAGGTTGATTAGCCCATCCCGCACAAAAGGTCCCTGAATAAGCATTGTTTAACCCTTTTGTTACCATATTTCTGTTGAGATATTCTGTCATTACTTCAATTAATTTTTAAAATAATGAAGAATTTAGTAAAGTCATTTTGTCATTATTAATTGGTGTTTAGATCATAAATTAACACTAAGTTCTAATGGAAGATTTTAATTCAAGGCTCTTGAAAACAAGATACTTGTACCACAGAGCCAGGGGCGGTCTCAGGCGGGTTGGTTACAAAAGGATTAAGGATAATGAATGAAATACTCATGTTTCCAGAGGTGAATCATCCAAACTCCAAAGAATTCTTTTCAACACACAGCTACTTCTGCTCGTGATCAGGGATGCACTGATCGTCAGCCACTAAGGAATGTGCATATATACAGGCGCGTGCGTTTTGAAACTACGTAGGTTCAGTTGACGGACTTTGTCTGGTGATTCCATAATTCATCTGCTGCTCATTTATCATTATCTGCTCATGTTCTGACCGACTAGCTTGTTCTATGTAGCTTTCCAGTCGTCCACATTTTAATACACTCATTGAGTTTCGAGAATTGCAATGAAAATTTTCTTTCACTTCAAGTATCTTTCCATAATTAAACCTAAGCTCCGATCTTTCCATTCAAATATAAAGAAATACCACGATTTTGTCTTTTGTATTTGGTAAGAATTCAGTTGTGAAATTGTTCATGAAATTTTGCCCACATAAATATATTTTTCAATATTTTAGGTCATATGTTGTTGATGACGTCTTGAATATTCTAAAATTTCTTTTTTTTTTTCTTTTTCATTT
>NC_069007.1:6812043-6814193 GCF_001194135.2 Octopus bimaculoides
TATATGTGTAAAGAATTAAAAAAACACAATGAAAAAACACATATATATATGTAAAGAATAATAAAACAATAAAAAAACACGTTTCAAGCGAACTACAATACTCTCCTATATATATATATATATATATACTGCTTTGTCTATTCTGCTTGTAATAACTCCTAAGTGCAAACGTCCTTTGAACAAGCATGTTTTCCATCCGTACAGTCTTTGATCCCATTTTATAGGATTCGGTGCTAGTGTACATTTCTTTTAATAAATGGAATGAAATATTTGTTCTTACACGTTCAAGATGACAGAATGTAAATAGGTGTGTTATTTTGTGAAACGCAGCGCTCCATAGCACGCCACAGTGTCACTTCAAAATGGCGGGCATAGCATTTATTTGCGTGTAACTCTTTTGTTATTTTGCGTATACAATTTTGCAATATAGCAAATAGAAGAGAATATATTTTTCTCTCCCTATTATCTATTATTAAACCAAGTGTTTATCTGATTTAGTTTTTATGGCATCCCCAAACACAATTATGGCTCATTTTCGCCGAATATAGAATTGAGTACATGTTATATAGCATAGATTTATTTCTCTTCCCTTTAATTCATGGATATTTTGAGGCTTTTAAGAATATTAATACATTATGTTATTCATGTATTTTTATTGTATTTTCAGCATCACCATATTGTCATAACAATAAAGGTATTTTAGTTGAACAAAACAAGCCAACATCTTTGGGTTCAGAAAGTTAAAATGTTGTATCTGTGTCAACATGGAAATGATATGTTTCTCCGATATATTTATAAACATTTGGTATATTTGTGAACGTACAGGATCGCACAAATTAGTGATGGGATCTTAGCCTAATAAGGAACTAAGCCAACTATAGCGCATTTGTGAACGTACAGGGTCGTAGAAATTATTGCTGAAATGTTGGTTTAATCGGGAACCGAATGATCGGTTTACAAATTTAATTCGTTCGTGAAGGCCGTTCGTCACCTGAAATGTTCATAATCCGAAGCTATTATTCTAATATGACATTTATGAGGAGTCACAGCGAATTCGTGCGGGGATGTGCATTGAATGAAAGCTAGAGAGTAACTGATAATCCCTGCAAAAGTCGGTTCTCTGTCATCGAATCGGACGGCAAGATTTGGATGAGGCTGTAGGATGCATGAGGAATGCAATCGAAAGATTTCTCAAAGAGCAAAAAAAAAAAAACAGTAACTGAATCGTGGCAGAGGTTTGATGATGTTCATGGTCGGGCGAGTTATATGTGTGTGTGTGTGTGTGTGTGTGTGTGTGTGCGCGCGCGTAAGCATGTATGTATCCATATAGATAGATACATACATATACATACATACATATCTATATATATATATATATATATATATATATATATATATATATATATATATATATATATATATATATATACATACATACACATATACATATATATATATATATATACATATAGATAGATAGATAGATAGATAGATAGATAGATAGATAGATAGATAGATAGATGTTACGTTAAGCTGATAGTTTGTTCGGGAAAATGTACCCGCCATGCGCTGTAAAGTCGGACGAAGACGTGATGGAATGACGAGAAAGGAAAATGGCATTTCAGGAGTATAACCGGATTTATATTGTATAGGAAACTTTGTGGCGTTTGAATTGAACGTGAAGATTAGGACAGAATTTAGAAAGAAAAACTGAAAGAAATTTAACATCTTGCTGTTGCTGCGAAACACGTTTAAACCGGAACTTAGCGTAAAAGATATTAATTTCGAAATTCACAAAGCAAACTTAATAAATGAAGTGTCATCGTATATATTGAAGAATTATGTAATAACATCTGATTTTTGTGTCATCAATATACCATAGACATGTATTTACTTCTGCAACCCTGGCGAAAACGGGTTATAATTGAATTTAAGGGGCGTAAAGTGATTTCCGGAAATAATTGGTTTAATAAAAGAGATGACGGATAGACAGACAGACAGACAGATTGGATCAATCTCGAGTATAACCAGCCGAAATTGCAAAGATAATCTGAAACTCGACTGAGGAAAGAAAACTCCGAATGACCCGTCCTTGTTTCCCTTGTATCGTCTGTCTGTTGTTCTTTTTTGCTTCACCTAACTGTCTGGAC
>NC_069007.1:6814317-6815648 GCF_001194135.2 Octopus bimaculoides
TTATAGGTATAAGAATATACCATAAACAAATATAAAAAAATGGAGAGAAGATGTTAAAACAGAAATAGATTTATCATAAAACTGGATTCAATGTATACGTACGTTTCGAAAAACAATGAAAAAAATTTAAGAAAAAATTTAAATAAAAATTGTAAGTCTTCAATCGCTATTTACAAACAACAACAACAACAAGTTACTGACAGAAAGAAATTTACAATTACTGACAAAAGTAATTTCGTACATAATTTACTGACAGAAGTAACTTCATAAATTTCACTTAAATCTGGACACTTAGTTAATTTCTCTAAAAATTTCTTATTTACTTTTGCAACGGTTTTGTGTTTTTCTGTTGTTAATGGCTGTTTCCTGGTTCCTTCGATACTGGCTCTTTGGTTCAGTGACAAATTTCGCTTCAACCAGTACAATTCTTTCTTTTCCGTAAAAATTTCTTATTTACTTTCTGCTTGTCGTATTAAGAAATATAATTTCCGTTACCCAATTATTTGCATCCGCGTATTTCTGTATACGTATATAACCATGCCTAGAAAGAAAGTGTCAAATTTGTCTACAATATCAAGGTCGAGCCAAAAGAATGTCTCTGTTCATAGAAGGTGAGACAGGGAAGCATACCACGAAACGAACAAACTGTGCACTACAAAAGCCAGAGAATCTCAAAGTGATGAACAGAGATGTGCACGGTTGACAAGGAATAGAATCTCCACTGCGGAACGAAGAGCTGTTGCATTAGTTCGGAGAAGCAACTTTTATGAAGCAGCTTTCAATTATGATCCAGCAGTGCATTATGCAGGTGACACTAGAGTTTCCATTGGTGCAATGACAACTGAGTGCATACATTGTAAAGCAAGGAGGTGGCCTGGAGAGACACCTACACTGTGCTGAAGTGATGAAAAAGTTAAACTCCCTGCAATCTACCAACCTTCAGAGCCATTGAAGAAACTGTCGTCATCAACTGACCAAGACTCCAAGCACTTCCAAAACAATATTAGACAATACAACGCTGCACTACAGATGACATCATTTGGAGCCACAAGAGATTTAACTGAGCCAGGATTCATGCAAACTTTTAAGATCCAAGGTCAGATTTATCATCGGATTGGCTCTCTACTACCTCTGTCAAATAAATCACCAAAATCGGCCTTTCATTGTCTATAATTTGTGTCTGTGTTTTGGTTACGAAATAAGCTACACAAAACGTATTTACTTTATATACATATATGAGTTGAAAACTTTCTTTGAACATTTCACTTAACGTCTATGTTCCATGTCGGCATGGGTTGGAGAGTTATTAATGTAGAAAGTTGGTACCTCAG
>NC_069007.1:6815765-6817559 GCF_001194135.2 Octopus bimaculoides
ATATAGTATGAATATAGTATGTGTGTGTGTGTGTATGTATGGATTTTCTTATTATTAAAGCTGGAAAATCATCACAAAAATATCACAAAAACTGCTACTCAGTTTCAAATTCCCATTCGTCGGAGAGAAAGAGAGAGAGAGAGAGAGAGAGAGAGAGAGAGAGAGAGAGACAGACAGACAGATAGATTAACATATATGAATATATACACGCACACACTCACACACACACATACACACACACACACATATATATATTTATATGTGTGTTTGTGTATGGATGTATGTATATATATATATAATTTGTAATATAATGGTCCCAACTATTAGCACATGGCCATCCCTTTCGAGAGGAAGCGGGTAAGTCGAATACATAGTACCCAGTCATCCAGTAGTGAGTGTTATATCGACTTCGAAAGGATGAATGACAAATTTGATTTCGTACCGAATGTGGACTCAGAACAAATGTACGTCATGTCGGAAGAAATGCTTTGCGGTATTTTGTCCGAAGTCCGAACGATTCTGTAAGCTCGCCGCCTTAATACACATATTACACAGGCGTGGCATGCTTCTCAACATGGTTCTGAGTTCAGTCCCACTGTGCAGCACCATGGACCCCGGGGCGACTAAAGCCCTGTAAGTGGATTTGGTAGAAGGAAACTGAAAGAATACCGCTGGGTTCAGTCCCACTGCACGGCACCTTGGGTAAGTGTTTTCTACTATAGTCTCGGGCCGACTAAAGTGTTGTGAGTCATTTTGGTAGATGGAAACTGAAAGAGACCCGTCGTATGTATGTATATGTATATATGTGTCTGTGTGTGCTTTTCATTGTGTCTGCGCTGGTCATACATACCCCCATCACCGCTTGTCAACCGGTGTTGCTGTGTTTGTGTCCATGTAATCTAGCGGTTCAGTCAAAAGACAGCGATAGAATAAGTACCAGGCATTAAAAAAGTAAGTAATGGAGTGGATTCGTTCGACTAAAAATTCATGGCGGTGCCCCAGCATGGCTGCAGTCTAATGACTGAAACAAGGTACCACGCAGTGGTACTGACCACGGGACCACGTAGTTGGGAAGCAAGCTTCTTATCGTCCGAGTAAAATAGGAATCAAAGAGGTCCTTAGGCCAAAAAATGGTTGAGTAGCACTTCAGTAGACCATATGCTTGCCCTTAAATGGATGCTTGTAAATATGGCCGTATTTATATATGTACGTGCTTTTGGGTATATACACAAGTGAATATCAGTGTATTTTCGTTGAGTGTGTTTACGTACAACGTATGCGCATATATGTGCGAGTATGTATATGTGTGTAGGAAGGTATAAGTGTATGCAAGGAAGAGAAAGCGAAAGAGACTCTCAGACGACGTTATGTTAGTAAATATCGGTTAAAGAAACCGCGTGGAATTGGTGAGATACAGAACTGATAGCGGTGTCTAACATAGCGTTGCTGTTGTTGTTGTTGTTGTTGTTGTTGTCGTCGTGGTTATTGCTGATTTGCAGCAGTGGTTAGGCTGATAACGATAACAAGAGCGTGTGCTTGTGATCGTATGTGTGTGTGTGTAAGCGCGCGCGCGCGATAAACCACTGCAAACCAGTAGTCAACACATACCGACATTAGTGTAGATTCATGTACTTTGTCAAGAATAGAGCATGGTACGGAAATTATACGCGCGCACACACACACACATTTAGTGAGTTAGAGAGAAAGTAGATTGTGTACGACAGCTTACATGTGTGAGTGAATGTGTGTGTGTGTATGTGTATATTTATACTTATATATATATATATATGTATA
>NC_069007.1:6818749-6819842 GCF_001194135.2 Octopus bimaculoides
TATATATATATATATATATATATATTGCTAAGGCATTCCAATGCTAATAGCTTTCAATGTCTGAAGCGCTGATAAGACTATAGGGTTATGCACAAGTACTCAACTACGGGTGCATTGCATCTTATGGCAGAAACAGGTGTAAGCTAATGAATATCATAACATAATTGTATATTCCTTTATCATGTCAATCTCATTGTTTTACATATATATATATCACATAACAACATATATATAATATAAGAACATGTGTGAATGTGCCTTCGCATGAGTGCGTGCGTGAAGGGTTGCGTGAGTGAAGGAGTGAGTGAATGGGTGAGTGAGTGAGTGATTGAGTGAGTGAGTGATTAAGTTACTGAGCGAGAGTGTAATCGTGATTAGAATGTCCTTATCTTAAGAATCCATCTAAGAGAGCAAACAATATTATCATTGGTGCAGTTGATTAGGCTTCAAATGGTAGAATTGTTTGATATTGGATACAAATTTTGGCATAAAACCAGAAATTGTTGAGTACGGACCAAATCGATTACATGGACTCAGCTGTTCAACTAATACTTATTTTATCGACGCGAACGGTTGAAAGGCAAAGTCGACTTCGGCGGAATTTGAACTCAGGACTTAAAGGCAGACAAAATGCTGTTAAGTATTTTGCCCGATATGCTAACGGTTGTGCCAGCTGACCGCCTTACATTTGTTTAATATTAACCGACACCATGCTATAATACGCGACATTGATGGAATTATGTTTGAAAACTTTAATCCTTTTTAATTCATTACGTAATTACATATTCATAGTGTTTTACTCTTTTACACAAGAAACAATGTTTCATCATTGGACTGCGGCCATGCTGCGGCACAAATTTGAGGCGTTTACTCGATCCCGTAGAACCCTGTACTTTTTTTTAAATCGTATATTTATTCTATCACACACGTTGGCTGAACCATGATGTTATATAGACGTAAACAAATCAACAGCGGTTATCAAGTACTGTGAGGTTAAAAGTAGTGAGACACAAAAAGAGCTCACACACATATACATACACATACAATTTCCTATACACATATATATATATATATATATATATATATATATATA
>NC_069007.1:6820845-6822121 GCF_001194135.2 Octopus bimaculoides
ATACAACACACTGTCTAACTACCAATCTTGAGAAATTAGGCCTCTCAAAACCAGAAAAGAGAAAGCTGATTCGAAGACTACAGATCCAATCCATCACTGGAACAATAAAAATCTGTAAAACTTTTCAGAAGTTTATCATTCAGATATATATATGAACATGTCTAGATATGCTACTATATGCTTGAGAAGACATACATAAAACAAAACAGACAAGTCTGCACATATACATACATACATACATACATACATACATACATACATACATACATACGTATGTACGTACATATGTACATACAAAAATAGCTTGTTGTTGATGTTGAAATTCCAATGAAATTCCTTCTGTTGGATCCACATTAGGCAGACGCTCCCTCATGAGTTCTCTATATTTAGTAGCCTTTCATAGTGGCACTTCCAAGCCCCCTTCTTTGCTGGGTTACTAACTGCCAGTGACGCGTCATCCATGCGAACACATTTCTCTCCTATCACATCACGATTTTCTCTGCAACCCGAAACACTTCAAACCTCTGGTCCTCACGACGCAGAACGTTGGCAAACTTCCTCCTCTTAGTTTCTCCTCTGGCTTACTACACCTGTCCTCTAGCCTCCCCACTAACTACTTGATATAGTTCCCTGCTACCACCACTTTTCCAGGCCTGCTTCTTTGCTCTAACGGTCTTTGCTCTACTGCATCGCTCCACAACCACGTCAACCTGGGTCTGGTTGGGACTTCATACCAACCGCAGATTTGGTCTGTGGCACTCAGCAAGCTCTCCCGCAGGAATTCCCAGTTGCTCTCTGTGTTACAAGTCTGTAGTTCCACCTCCTTCTCATCAAATTTGTCAATTAGGATGTCCCTAAATATCTGACCATATATATGAAGGATCCTTAAGCTTCTAGATCCTTTTTCAGATAGGTCTGCTTCTAGGCAGCCTTTTGGCCTGTGATGGGGGATGGGGTACATTCTTCACCAGGGAAGGTCTTTGCATTTACGAGCGACCATGTATCTGGTTGTATGGTGAGAATGAAATCAATCTGGCTAGCGTGGTCACCCGATTGATAGGCAAGCAGACGACTGGCTTCCTGCATTTGATGATATGTGTATGTATATATAATATATGCGTGTGTGTGCGTGTAACTTTATGTATGTTGACGCCACCACTTGACAAACGGTGGTGTTATACATTCGCGCGCGCAGACACCACACACACACAGATAGATAGATAGATAGATAGATAGATAGATAGATAGATAGATAGATAGATAGATAGATAGACAT
>NC_069007.1:6822131-6823613 GCF_001194135.2 Octopus bimaculoides
GATAGATAGATAGATAGATAGATAGATAGATAGATAGATAGATAGATAGATAGATAGATAGATAGATAGACATGGAATGATACAGCGTGTGTGTGAAAGAGAGGGAGTAAATAGAAAATGAGAAGGAAACAGAGTTGTGAAGGAAAGAGAAAGAGTTTAACGGAGAGAGAGAGAGTAAGAGCGAAAAAAAGAGAAAATGAGGGCGATTGTGAGTGACTGCAATAATGCGTGTCTCTTGTTTATTTCGAGTGTCCCAGTTGTTCACTCATGAGGAACTTTCACATCTATATTCATCGTGTCATAAACATAAATGTATGGGTAAAATATTCCACAGACACCTGTACTCTTAACATCATTTTCAAACGGCCGTTGCGCGCGCATATATTCTACTCCAGTGTATGCCTGCGTTTCGTTTTCAGCGATCGTATGCTTGTGAGATATGGCTGACCTTTTCGAATTACGGTCAACAGCAAACCGGGACAGCGGACATCCATCCAGTTTCCGTCTACCCTAGTTTTTTATTATTTCATTTTATTCTATTTTATTTTGTTTTTTTTCTTTTAAAGTCTGTCTTAAATCTTGTCATATCGTATCGAGTTGAGAATCAGCCATAGATAGATAGAAAAATACGCGAAAAGAAAAACAGAAGAGACTTTCACTCTGGCTAATGAATGTACATAAAAACGTGGTCGATAAACTCTTGTTGTTCACAGTAAACACTTCATACCGGATACATGATATACTATCCTGTTTGCTTAACAAATGGCTCACTCACACAGGCGCGTTATATATACACAACAAGGACAGGCATGATTGTGTGGTAAGAAGCTTACTTCCCAACCACATGGTTTAGGGTTCAGACCCACTGCGTGACACCTTGGGCAAGTGTCTTCTACTATAGCCTTAGGCCGACCAAAGCCTTGTGAGTGGATTTGCTAGACAGAAACTCAAAGAGGCCCGTCGTATATATATTTATATATATGAGTGTGTGATGTGTGTTGGAGTGTTTACCTTCCCGTAACATAGCGGTTCGGCAAAAAGAGACCGATAGAATAAGTACCAGGCTTTAAAAAGATAAGTCCTATGGTCAATTTCTTGGACTAGAACCCTCGAGGGCGGTGTCCCAACATAGCCGCAGTCATGCTACCAGTCTCCCCTCTCCGTTTTGAACCGGTTTGCATCTTTCTGTCTTTCATTTGTTATTTACCTAACGATCACTCTCAATGTGTCCGTGCTTTACCAGTAAGCTACCACCAGGTGTAAACCATTCGTTTTATATATATATAAAACGCCATGATAGATCGCTGATCACTATATTTATATTTTTTTCTCCTTGTTTCTCTCCTTATTTCTTTCTGTGTTCCTTTCAGTTGAAGAGCGTAGGCTCGAAACGTCAAAGACTTTCTATATTCCCGAGCGTTAAACTAATACATCCATTTGTTGTTTACACCACCTGTCTTCGTCTGTTGTTTTTTCCTAAAT
>NC_069007.1:6823912-6824519 GCF_001194135.2 Octopus bimaculoides
CTCTCTCTCTCTCTCTCTCTCTCTCTCTCTCTCTCTCTCTCTCTCTCTCTCTCTCTCCTTCTCTTTCTCTCTCTCTTTCTGCTTCACCTGCTGCCGACGTATCAATCATTTTAACTATATATTAGATTACAACAGCGTGATGAAAACGAGACCAGGGTGTTGCTAAAACGAGATCACGATGACAAGTCACGTGTATACGTATATGTTTACTAAAACATATCGCGCGTGATTTCTGCAATTCAAATTCATTCATAATTTTATAATGACGCTGCGCTACTACTTCTGATACACACACACTCACACATGTACATACATACATACATACATACATGCATACACACACACACACATACACACACACACATATATATATATATATGTGTGTGCATAGCAATTTAGTACAAGTGTTTCAAAACCACTGCACATTGATGCATGGAACGATAGACACACAGACAGATAGACAGACAGACAGACAGGGAGGCAGGCAGGCAGGCAGGCAGGCAGGCAGGTAGGTAGGTAGGTAGGTAGGTAGGTAGGTAGGTAGGCAGCCAGGTGGCTTGGTAGGTAGATAAACAGAGACAGACAGGCGAGAAACACCATATAAGGG
>NC_069007.1:6824824-6826826 GCF_001194135.2 Octopus bimaculoides
TCCTCGATGTGACGGTCAGTGACACTGACTTAAGGAAACTGTTTACGAAATGCTTCTCTCGTCCTTACAAACACACGCGCGCGCACACACATAAATATAGGCACGTATATACACACACAGACATATGCACATGCATATATGCATCTGCTTCCCAACCACATGGTTCCGGGTTCAGTCCCACTGCGTGGCTCCTTCGGCAAGTGTCTTCTACTATAGCCTCGGGCCGACCAAAGCCTTGTCAGCGGATTTGGGAGACGGAAACTGAAAAGAAGCCCGTCGTATACATACATACATACATACATGCATGCATGCATGCATGCATGCATACATACATACATACATACGTGTGTGTGTGTGTGTGTGTGTGTGCGTGCGTGCGTGTGCGTGTGCGTTTGTATCCATATGTATGTGTCTTTGTGTCTGTTTATCCCCCATAACCGCTTGACAACCGGTGTTGGTGTGTTAACTTAGCCGTTCAGTAAAAGAGACCGATAGAATAAGTACCAGGCTTAAAAAAGAAGTATTGGAGTCGAGTTTTAAAAATATTATTTCGTTTGAATATTATGAGAATTGAGTCACCCCAGAGATCATTCACTAAAATATATAAGACACATGACTGATCTTAATTATTGGGACCGCCTGAAAATATTGAATTTTTAATCTTTCCAACGCTACATCATTTGCACAATGTGTTGAATATACCACCAGCATTGCCCAAACGACCTTAAGGTCAGATTCAGAATCCTTCCAGGGCTAGGGCCTTGTGACATAAACCCCCTACATAGTTCACAATCACAACACAAATTTGCTGCAACCCAATTTCTTTTTCTCAACAGACACTGCCCTATTTAAATAAATCAAAGAAAAAGATGACTTTCAAGCGAAAACTGGACAAATTTCTTCAAAGGGTACCAGATTTGTCACCTATACCAAGATACATCTCAGTCAACAAAACCTCTCTACTTGAAAGGAACATGTTACCACAAAACTTGACTTGAAAATGACTTAACAGATCCTACCAGGTGGTGCTGTTAAGTTAGACATGGCCTGGACCGAAACATACCTAAGTTATCTAAGTTGATATCTATCTATATATCTATCAGCCTCTCTCTCTCTCTCTCTCTCTCTCTCTCTCTCTCTCTCTCTCTATTAACATTCACAAATGTGGATGTCCGTAGTTCATCAGTGGAGCCGTCGCATGGAAAACCTAATTCACAGAACTAGACACAAGACGTCCTCCCGAAAGAGAACGTTAAAAAGTTCTGCCAATTAATATTTGAGGGTATATTTCAAATGTCTTCATTTTGGCGCGCTGAAACCGGAAAGAACTCTGCAGTTAATAAATTTCCGCAGCGAATTTGCCGGTTAGAGAACATGGTTATTTAAAAGTTAGATATACCCTCATTGTTTAACTTTTAAATAACCATTGGCACAACTTTTTAACGTTCTCTTTCGGGAGGACGTCTTGTGTCTAGTTCTGTGAATTATGTTTTCCATGCGACGGCTCCACTGATGAACTACGGACATCCATATTTGTGAATGTTAATAGCGAAATCTAGATATGGAGCTTATTGCCAAATTTTGAATCTTTTCTTTTGTCTTACTCGTTTTACATTGTGGCATTTGCTGAAATGTCTTGAGAACACATTCTTCGTGGTAAGACGATTTAGCGTCTTCATCTAGCATATTGAGAACCCGCCTTGGTGGTCATTCTTCTTATATATGCGAGCAATATAGTTTCTTAATCTTCGGAGTTTGAATTGATATTAATTAATTAATATTAATTCCTACCCTCATTATCTAACACACACACACACACACATGTTAGGATCCACAATGAGCAGAACTTACTTGCAGGTATTGGTAGTGCAAATCAGAGGTGCAATCTGTGTGGGTGTTTTTTCAAAACACTGTCTGGTTTAAAAAGCCACATCAGACGCCATGAAAGGGCTAAGGTGTAGGTGCAGGAGGTGGTCAAACTCTGTTTAAGGAGTAGACAACC
>NC_069007.1:6826836-6829654 GCF_001194135.2 Octopus bimaculoides
TATATATATATATATATATATATATATATATATATATATGATACATAGGTACATACATATATGCATATATATATACATATGATATATATGTACGTACATATATACATATATATGATATATATACATACATACATACATATATATATAAATATATATATGTACGTATGTATGTATGTATGTATGTATGTATATATATATACATATATGCATATATATACGTGTGTGTGTGTGTGTGTGTGTGGTGTACGTATGTGTATATGTAATTATATATTTCCGAGATGTAGATGCATTCCGAAAAGCCAGTTATAACTGTCCTAGATTATTTTAATTTTAGTGTATCAATTAAGCTGACCTGTCGACTTTTGTTATTGTAGATAGAAGGCAGCTGTAACAGCGCGTTGAACACACCCTAATATATACACTGCTTGTCGAAGCTTTGTAGTTTGCAGAATGCAGTCGAGAGGAGAAGTAAATTTGGAAACTCGCTACGCAATTTCACTGTGTACAACTGAGCAAAAACGTAACTGAAACTTACGTTATACTTCTGGATTAACTTACATGAGCCGAACATCTGTTGAACTCTGGCACAAGAGGTTCAAGCTGCAAGAGGAAGGAGTTGATAGAGGTTGAGTGGTGTGGGGGTGAAAGGGACGTCAGAACATCAGAGCTGGTTGAGGAAATTCATAATTCTCTGAAGGAAGACTGTCGTGTTTCCATGAAGACAATAATGATACAGTCTGGAGTTGTTGAGGCGACACAGGACACAATAATTCAGAAAGATCTGAACATTGCGTAAAATCTGTGCAAAGTTTGTTCCCATTGGTGCTCAGTAACGAACAGAAGGAAAGATGCGTTGGTGACCGCAGAAACATGGTCGAGCTTATTACCTCCAATCCAAGTGTACATGAGCCTCTGAGTATCTGTGACGAAAGCTGGATCTACAGTTATGATCCAGAGACAAAGAGACAGAGTACCCAATAGATGCATCCTACCTCCCTATAGGCTCAAGAAGGTCAAGCAAAGCAAGTCCACCGGGAAGCTCATGATTTCCACTTTTTCGACAACAAGGGCACCATCCACATCCACTGAGTTCCTTCTGGCCAGACCGTCATCAAAGGGCATTTTGTCAAGGTTTTGAGGGAGTTCAAGAAAAGATTTCATTGCAAAACGCCAGCGATCTCCCATTTAGGTCGTTGGCACCTGCACCAAGACAATGCACCAGTTCACAATTCCATCCTGGTAACCAAACTACTTGACAGAGAAGCGTATCAAAACTGTTCCTCGCCCTCCCTACAATCCAACCCGTGTTCCCTGTGCCTCTTGGATGTTCCTCAAGCTGAAGGAGAACCTCGGAGGCAGTGGCTTTCAAGCCCTTCAGAAGATGAAGGAGGCTGTGACAAGAGTCCGGGACACCTTCGATTTGGAGGACGTCTATGCGGCCTTCACGAAGTGGCTTGAGTGCTACAACAAGTGCATTGAAGTCAGATGATCCTACTTTGAAAGAGATCAGAGTAGTGTTGCAGATGTGGTGTTGCTGTTTTTGTTTAACTCCAGGTCAGTTCTTAACGCGCAAACCCAAATAATCAAATACATAACATCCATTATCCCGTTAATTATTCAATTTCCTCGTTTCCATCAATGCCTAGATAACCCAATATAAACTTCCTAGTTGTTATCACTTTTTAACTGAAGCAGCTGTTGGCTGACCACAATATACGTGACATTATTCATGACGCTCCACTCATGACCATCCCCGTTTGCATATATGCATATATTTTATTTTCAGACATAGTGTATTAAGTGTAACATTATCCAGATTCTATACACGGATGTGTGTGTGTGTGTATCTTTTATCTTTTGCATGTCTCAGTAATCAGACCACAGCCATGCTGGAGCACCACCTTCAGGGATTTTTAGTCAAATGAATCGAACCCAGTACTTCTTTTTTTGTTAAGTCTAGTACTTTTTCTATCGGCTTCTTTTTGCCGAATTGTTGCGTTACGGGGACGTAAACAAGCCATCACCGGTTGTCAAGCGGTAGTGGAGGACAAACACAGACACAAAGACACACACACACACATACGACGGTTTCCACACAGTTTCCATTTACCAAATTCACTCATAAGGCATTGAGACTGAACTCGAAACTGCTCGATTACAAGGCAGGGTAAAAGGTAAAGTTGGCCCCGGCGAGATTTGAACTCAAAACAGTAAAGAGCCTGGAGAAATATCACATAACTCTTTTATTACAATGTTCTCACGATTCTGCCAGCTCGCCACTATTAATAATGCTTTCGACTTATCGACCCCAGGGTACTTTATTATATCGACCTCGAAAGGAAGTAAGGCAAAGTCAACTTGGCGGACAAAATGCTAGTAAGCATTTGTTCCGACGTGTTGACAATTCAGCCAGCTCACCATCTTTTAATAATAATAATGATAATCCTTACTACTATAGACACGGTGGAGGCGCAATGGCCCAGTGGCTAGGGCAGCGGACTCGCGGTCATAGGATCGCGGTTTCGATCCCCAGATCGGGCGTTGTGAGTGTTTATTGAGCGAAAACACCTAAAGCTCCACGAGGCTCCGGCAGGAGATGGTGGCGAACCCTGCTGTACTCTTCCACCACAACTTTCTCTCACTCTTAATTCCTGTTTCTGCTGTGCCTGTAATTCAAAGGGTCAGCCTTGTCACACTGTGTCACGCTAAATATCCCCGAGAACTGCGTTAAGGGTACACGTGTCTGTGGAGTGCTCAGCCACTTGCATGTTAATTTCACGAGCAGGCTGTTCCGTTGATTGGATCAACTGGAACCCTC
>NC_069007.1:6832901-6834486 GCF_001194135.2 Octopus bimaculoides
ATAGATAGATAGATAGATAGATAGATAGATAGATAGATAGATAGATAGATAGATAGATAGATACGCAGGATCAAGCATAGGTGTGCTCAACAAAGTCTGGGGGGCGGATTCTAGACAATAACAGCAAACAACCACGACAGCAACAACAAACACAAGTGTAACAGCGAGGGCACTGGTCTTGTTAGAAATAGCAGTCAAATCTCTCGCAAATCACATCAACCGTCTGGCAAAAAAAAATTAAAATAAAAAGTACACAAATGCTCTGTCTTAAGTTCCCTCTCCATAGTAGTATTAGCAGCAGCAGCAGCGGTAGTAGTAGTAGTAGTAGTAGTAGTAGTAGTAGTAGTAGTAGCAGCCATAGTGATTTCTGATTTCGGCACAAACAAAACAATTTGGCGGTTAATCAAAACAAAGTGAAGATTAGTCGGTAATATTGACACCAGAGTTTAAATAGGTACACAGTAATAATAATAACCCTTTCTACAAGGCCTGGGGGAGGGAACTAGTCTATTACATCGACCTGTGTTTCACTGGGACTTATTTTATCGACCACCGAAATGGCGAAAGGCAAGGTCAACTTCGGTGGCATTTGATATTGTTCAGCATTTTGCCCGGCGTGCCGGCGATTCTGCCATAGGCACAAGGCTTGAAATTTGGGGAAAAGAATTATATCCGTTACATCGACCCCAGTGCGTAACTGGTACTTATTTAATCGACCCCGAAAAGGATGAAAGGGAAAGTCGACCTCGGCGGAATTTGAAATCAGAACGTAAAGCGGACGAAATGCCGCTAAGCATTACACCCTGCGTGCTAACGATTCTGCCAGCACCCTTTCTGTTATAGGCACAAGGTTTGAAATCTGGGGGGAAGGACGCTAGTGGATCCCATTGACCCCAGTGCTCCACTGGTATTTATTTCATAGACCCCATAAAGATGAACGGTGAAGTCGACGTCGGCGAAATTCCAACTCGGGACGTGAGGACATATCAAATGCCGCTAATAATAATAATTATAATAATAATAATTACAATAATAATAATTATAATAATAATAATGGTTTCAAATTTTGCTACAAGGGCAGCAATCCTGGGACAGGGGATGAGTCGATCACATCGACCGCAGTCTTCTTCACTTATTTTATCGAACCCGAACGGATGAAAGGCAAAGTCGACCTCGGCAGCATTTGAACCCAGAACGTACAGATGAGTGAAATACCGCTAAGCATTTCGTCCGGCGTGCTCACGATTCTGCCAGTTTGTGGCCCTACTACTACTACTATTGCTACTACTAATAATAATAATGGTTTCAAATTTTGCCACAAGGGCAGCAGTTTTGATGGGAGGGGATATGTTGATTACATCAACCCCAGTGTTTCACTGGTACTTAATTTATCGACCCCGAAGGGGATGAAAAACAAATACGACTTCGGCGGAATTTGAACTCGGGACGTAAGGACGGACCAAATACCGCTAAAGCATTTTCTCCAGAGCGCTAACAACTCTGCCAGCTCGCCGCCTTAATAATAATAATAATAATAATAATAATAATAATAATAATAATAATAATAATAATAATAATAATAATA
>NC_069007.1:6835113-6835608 GCF_001194135.2 Octopus bimaculoides
ATATATATATATATATATATATATGTGTGTTTATACATATACGCACGCACACACACACACACACACATATATATATATATTACATACATGCTTACATGAGCATTTTACACAGACATGCATGCATAGATATATACATACATGCATATATATATAAACATGCATGCATATATACACACGTATACAAACATCCATACATGCATACATACATACATACATACATAAGTATACATATATGTACACACATACACATACAAACACATGTCTATACACATACACGTGCGCGCGCACACACAGCAAACATCAGCAAATACACTAACACCGACAACAACAGTAGCAGTTCGATTTCTACATGAAGTATTTACACCCAGGTGGAGTACGGAACTGAAAAATGAAATACAGAAGAAAACGGACAACAAAACAAAAAAACATCATCACCAACAACAACAACAAAGAAACTCCCAAGGAGACCCGGAACCCCAACCCTGTTCACTGACC
>NC_069007.1:6835807-6838034 GCF_001194135.2 Octopus bimaculoides
GATTAGTAACACGTACAAGCAAAATACTAAAATTTCCGCTACAGGAATCATACATAAGTAAGGTTCTTGGATTCTAGAAATTTAAGGACCAGCGAAACCGAAAATGGACCATTTGGTTGTCGTTCTTTTTTTTTTATTTATTATTATTTTTCTTCTTTTATTTTCCTGTTTTATTTTAGAATCCTTGTTTAGGTATTTTCCTTCCTTGTTTTTCTTGTATAAGAATTCGTCTTCTTGTTTCTTTGAGGGGGTTATATTCTTCAAATTCTTATTCTTCTTCTTCCAATGTATGTAAACATGTATTCTTTTCTTTTCTTGTTAATTTTCCCTCGTATTTTGTACAATTCTCGTATAATCCACACTTCTGCAATTTCTTTGCTGGGTATCTTTAAATTAATTTTTCTTTCTTACTTCAATTCGTTTACATTAAAAAAAATACACAAAGAATTTTTATCATTTTTCTCCCCTATCTACCTCTTTACATCTCCCTAAACATCTATATATATCTAAATACATCTATGTATATATCTATATCTATCTATATCTACAAAAATCTGGGAAATTAAGACTCTAAGAATGTGTTCCGCTTATCTATGTATCTATCTGTATATCTATGTATCTATCTACATATATATTTATGTATATGTGTATGTGTACATATACAAATAAATATTTTTCTATATAGCTATATATGTTTTTCTAACTATCTATGTTTCCATCTAAAGGTGTAGTCTAGTTGGTTATAAATGCATGTAATATGTAACTATCTATCTATCGTTCTCTGTACTTTCTGTCTATTCGTCCGTTCGTCCGACTAAACTATCTCTCCGTCTATCTACTTTATAGTGTCTTTTCCCTGATTCTCTAGCTCTTCTCTCTCTCACTCTACCTCTCACTATGTCTCTATCTATCTCCTATCTCTCTCACTCTACCTCTCATTATGTCTTATATCTATCTCCTATCTCTCTCTCTCTCTCTCTCTCTCTCTCTCTCTCTCTCTCTCTCTCTCTCCGTCTCTCTCGCGCGCCTATACTCCTCACACACGTACACATCCTTCTTGTCTTTCTTCTTTCTTCTGTCACTCTCTCTCTCTGTCTTTCTCTCTTTCACACATCCTTCCTACCTTCTTCCCTTCTTCTCTCACTCTCTCACTCTATCTCACACACATGCGCACCCTTTCTAAATTTTCCTCCTTTCTTGTCTCTTTCTTTCTTTCACAAACTCACACACACACGCGCGCGCGGTCACACACACACACATACCCATCCTTTATATCTTCCCCTTTATTCTCTCTTTCTTTTCTTTCTCTCTCTCTCTCTTTCACAAACATACAAACACGCACTCACACATACATACCAGTCCTTTATATCTCACCCTTTCTCGCTCTCTCTCTCTCTCTCTCTCTCTCTTTTACTCACTCTGCCTTCCTCCTTCCTCTCCTCATTCTCAACTATCTCCTCCCTCCTCCTCTTTCACTCTCTCTCTCTTTCTCTCTCAATCTCTAAGTTTATCTTTATTTCACACCGACTCTCTCTATCTCTCTCCCTCTCTGCTATTCTATCTCCCTATCTCCCTCTATCTGACTCTCTTCCACCGTATCTCTCCTTCCCTTCCTCTGTGATTCTCTCTCTACCCACTCTCTCTTTCTCTCTCATTCTCTTTCTCTCTCTTCTCCCCTCTCTCCATCGCTCTCACTCACCTTCTCTCTCAGTACAGTTGTCCTAACTTTTCAAACACTTCCACCTTATCTACCTTACAATATCTGATCCTCATACCATCACTCTCTCATCTTCCTCCCTCTCTCTCACTCTTCTTTTCTCTCCTTATTACCCCCTTGCTTTCTCTCTCTTTTCCTCACTCCCTCCCTTTCTCGCATTGAATTACTGCCTCTTACTTTTCAGCCTCTCTCTTTATCTCATTCTTTCTCCATTTCCTCTGACTCACTTTCTCATTCGCTGATTCACTCTTTCTCTCTCTCTCTCTGACTGTCCCCTCTCTACTCCCTTACTCTCTCATTTTGTCCCCAACCCCTCTCTTATTCACAATCTGCCTCACTTAAACTCTGTCTTTCTATTGCCACTTCTCTTATTCTCTGACTATCTGTTTCTCTCTCTCTCTTGGTCTCTTACTTTCTCTGTCTCTTTCTCTTATTCTCTCACGTTCTCTTCTTCATTTTCTCTCCCTCCCTCTCTCTCTCTCTCTCTCTCTCTCTCTCTCTCTCTCTCTC
>NC_069007.1:6838431-6839008 GCF_001194135.2 Octopus bimaculoides
AGTGAAAAAAAAAACACGGGCATAAACGGACACGTAAATATAAACATCAATTTCTCTCCGTCTATACACATACACACACACACACACACATACACACACACACACACACATACACACACACACACACACACACACACAAACATGCACACACACATATGCACAAGCATACACAGGTGTACACGCACATACTCAAACAGACACACACATATACATACTCGTGCACACACAAACACACAGCGAAAAAATAGAGCATACACAGGCATATTCACTACAGAAATACACATGTACAAACACATGCACACACACAGAATACACACATACAAAAACAGGACAGGAGATTTCCCACTTCAACAGGAAATATTTTCCTTAATAGCAGTCACAGATATACAACACACACACACACACACACACGTATAGTCATACATACATTATATACATACACTCACGAAATCGTGAATACATACAGATAAATGAACACAGACGTACACATTTGCATACATACATACATACATACATACATACATACATACATGTATATGTGTATTCCTATATGAACTCATGTATACTTGTGTAGATG
>NC_069007.1:6840592-6842148 GCF_001194135.2 Octopus bimaculoides
ATATATATATATATATATATATATATATATATAGACACAGTTAGCTAAACTTATATAAATAATGTAATTTATGTCTACATTTATTTTTTCGTTCATCAAAAGAATTAATTAAAGTATTATGATTATTTAATAATGTCTCCTTAAATTCATTAGTACACAACTTACAAAAATTATTACCCATACGATAGGATCTCGCCTTACAAACTATCTCCCAATGTAAAATGTACTTAATATTTTTAGATATAAGTTCCCAAATATATTTACTAAGGCCAGTAGAATTAATCAAATTTCTATTCATAAAGGACTGCATATGTCCGTAATTTAATTTTATTAGAGTCGATCTTATGTAAATCTTATTTAAATTATAACCATTATGTCTATTCCCGTCCATCAAAGTCACTATACATTTATACACGACATCCTTCAAATTGCATTTATTATTAAATTTACATATAGTCTTATCTCTACATGTACAATTAATTATATCCTGGTCCTTATTATTATTATTATTATTATTATTGGAATAAGTATTTGATTTATATTTGTAATACTTATTAAACTTAAATCTATTAAAAGAAGAGATAATGTTACCAACATTATTAGTAGTAGAATAACCTACACCAAAATTATTAGTAGAAAAGATATATTTTTTATTATCTCTAAGGAATATATCAATAACTTTTAAAATTTCTTTAATAATGTTAGTTTTAACTTGAGCGCCGTATGGAATGATTAGCCAAAGTTTGTTCTTATTATAGATATCATTATATTTATTATTTATATTATTAAATTTATTATCATTAAAAGAATTAAATTTAAATCAATTATTGTCTCCATTACAATTATGTTTATGTTTTTGTAATTTATTATCATAATACCTATTATTCTTACCATAATTACCTAAATAGACTTTATCATAATTATAAAGGTTATGTTTATTAAATAGATCATTAATATTATAATCATTACTAATAAAATTATAATTATACTTCGGATTAATAAAAAATTAGTATTAAATTTCCTTTTAATAATATTGCTTAACAGTTTTTCTCTTAATATAATAAGTATTTTTATATACATTCATTCGTTATTTATTGTTGGGTGATATATACATTCCTTTTATTATTATTATTATTATTATTATTATTATTATTGTATTTTGACCTGAAGATTAGCTATAATTTTGAACACAATTGATTTTCGATCGATGTAATCGATTTGAATATATTTTATCTTCTATTTGAAAACTAGGTTATGAAACACGTGTAGTCGTTTTATTATCATTATTTTATGATTTTTACTTTGTATTTTATTATACTTATTTATCGTGCACTTATTAATTTTTTCTATATGTTACTGTGGATTTTCATGGATAAGTTCATGAACTTTGATTCTTTTCTCTAAAATTATATATATACATATATTCATATATATACACATATGTATACACGTATATAAACATATATATATATGTATATATGCATATATATATATATATGCATATATATATATATGTGTGTGTGTGTGTGTGTGTGTGTGTGTGTGTGTGTGTGTGT
>NC_069007.1:6842605-6844144 GCF_001194135.2 Octopus bimaculoides
AACCCCTATATATACAGATACATACAGAGAGAGAGAGAGAGAGAGAGAATACATTAATCACATATATTCTGTGTGTGTGTGTGTGTGTGTGTCACACCTACAAGCAAACGTGTGTATAATTAAAGTGACGATAGATTTTTTTTTAAAGAGCGGAAATAATGGACGCAGAAGATGAATTGTAGAAACACATATACGTGATTTGGTTAGCAAATCTTTTAAATTGGATGGTCACGTTTGGTTCTTGCCGTTCCATAAACGTTCGGATGATGGTTGTAGGTTGTGATGGTAGTGGTAGTGGTAGTTAATGTTGTTGTTAGTAGTGGTGGCGGTGATGGTGGTGGTGGTCTTTGTTGTAGCATTCTGTGTGTAGAGGTGTTGGTGACAGTGTTATTACTCCTTCGACTTCTTGTAGTTTGTGGCGGCGATAAGAGGAGTGGTGACGGACTCAGTGGTGGACTTAGTGGCGGTGGGGCTAGTAGTAGTAGTAGTAGTAGTAGTAGTAGTAGCGGTGATGGTGGTGGTGGTGATAGCAGCGACAACAAAAGTAGTAGTAGAAGTAGCAGTAGCAACAGCCCGTAGTAGTAGTAGTAGTAGTAGTAGTAGTAGTAGTAGTAGTAGTAGTAGTAGTAGTAGTAATGGTGGTATTGCTGTTGCGTCTGTTTCTCATCCTTTTATAAAACTCCTGGCCTATGATTTCAAGTATTCCATCCGTGACGGTCCCGTCTGTTTATGATTATACATCATTATCTACTTTGTCTTCCCTACTCTGAAATATACACACATACACACACTGGTATATAAATACATGCATAAATACATTGTGTGCGTATATATGTATACATGTGAGTGAGTGTGTGTGAACTTATGCATATATAATGTAAACACACACACACACACATATATAGAGAGAGAACCAGTGATGTGTTTATGTTCCTGTAACTAAGTGGTTCGGCAAAAGACACCTATAAGATAAGTACTAGGCTTAAGAAATAAGTCGTAGGGTTGGTTTGTTCGACTAAAAATCCTTATAGGAGGTGCTCCAGCATGACCGCAGTCGACTGACTGAAACATGTAAAAGAGTATATATATAAATAATATATATATATGCATATATACATACATATATGTACATACCTACATATATATGTATATATACATGCATATATGAGTAGAGGACGTCAAAAAAACGTGAACAAAATGAAAAACGAGAGCAAAACAAAAACAAAAACATGGAAAACGAACTTTTGTTTTTGAACAATGAAAGAGACAAATAGAGAAACGAGACAGGCAACATAAAGAACAATCCCTTCATCAGTTGTCCCCTGTTTTATCTACTCCGCGTTTCGAACGTAGGGACAAGACGCGACTTCGTTTAAAAACAGTCGTTCCCGCAAAGCAAATTAAATAAAATATGGGATTTGCAGAGGGTTAAAGTGGTAACAAAAACAGGACAGTGAGAACAAAACAGTAAAAACAAACGGCATGGCCACAGTCAAATGACTGAAACAAGTAAAAGAGTAAAAGAGTAATATATATATA
>NC_069007.1:6844804-6845645 GCF_001194135.2 Octopus bimaculoides
TATATATATATATATTTATACACACTCATGTTTGTCTGTGTGTATGTATATTCATGCATATGTATGTACGTATTTATGCATGCATGTATATATGTTTGATGTGCATAATGTTGTCGTAGATTTTCGTTTATATATAGCCTTGTTTATCACTGATTCATCCATTAGTGATCTGGAATAACACAGTACACTTAGCAGTGAACCATGTCACTCTTATCTCGGATTGATCTGTGATAACACGGATAGGTGATCTGCCTGAGATTCTGCCTGAACCGCAAAATGTACCTCCGTGGCCACCCATAATGCTTAGTTACCCAGAATGCAACAGCTATTGCTTATATTTACATCACCAAGTTGCGAGTCTGAGTATTTTTGTTTAAAACCGATTAACATATGACCGTGGAGGCGCAATGGCCCAGTGGTTAGGGCAGCGGACTCGCGGTCATAGGATCGCTGTTTCGATTCCCAGACCGGGCGTTGTGAGGGTTTATTGAGCAAAAACACCTAAAGCTCCACGAGGCTCCGGCAGGGGGTGGTGGCGAACCCTGCTGTACTCTTCCACCACAATTTTTTCTCACTCTTTCTTCCTATTTCTGTTGTGCCTGTAATTCAAAGGGTCAGCATTGTCATTGTGTCACGCTGAATATCCCCGAGAATTATGTTAAGGGTACACTACACGTGTCTGTGGAGTGCTCAGCCACTTGCACGTTAATTTCACGAGCAGGCTGTTCCGTTGATCGGATCAACTGGAACCCTCGACGTCGTAAGCGACGGACTGCCAACAAACAAAACATATGACCATTGCAAAGAAAAAGTACGAAGGTAGCTAATCTTGACAGACAAT
>NC_069007.1:6846911-6848390 GCF_001194135.2 Octopus bimaculoides
GAACGCATCGAGATTTGAAAAATCTTGGTGATATTCAAACTCAAACAATCTAGAAGATTCAGCAGACCTTTGGCGATAATGCCATGGATAAAACTCAGATCAAGGAATGGTACAACCGCTTCAAACATAGCCATGCCTCAGTGTAGAGCGAGGCACGCTCAGGCAGACAATCTACAAGCCGAAACAAGGACCCGATGGAGAAGCTCTGGCAAATAGTCATGGAAGACCATCTTGTAACAATCCACGAAATTGCTCATGAAGTGGGAATAAGCACAAGATCAGTGTGTTTCCTTTAAACGGAGGAATTGTACTTCCGGTGAGTGTTGGCGAAATTCGTTTCTAAGGTGTTGGTGCAGCAGGGGAAGCAACTCCGCATAGAAATTGCGCAGGTCATGATGGACTGTATAAACCACGACCCAGACTTCCTGATGACCATCACCACTGGTGAAGAGACATGGGTTTATAGTCTCTGCTCGATGCATTCTGTCGTCTTGCGTCAAAACTCTGACGAGCGTGCACCATACGTTTGTTCTTTAGGCGTAACCGCCCGGAACTGATGCGGCTTCCGGCATGAAAGTTTTCACGTCTGCGTAGGAGGATGTCACCCCCTCCTAAAGGAGGGACTACCTTTTTTTGGAGAATAATAAAGTTAGATACTTTTTGAACGCACCTCGTATACATGTATGTATTTATATACATGTGTGTGAGTGTGTGTATGTATATATATATGTTTGTACGTATGGGGAGTGTATCATGCCAGAGCAAACTAAATGTCTTGATAATGATTCAGCGGAATATGTGCGCGTGTGTTTGAGGGGGTGTGTGTGTGTACGTGCAAGAATGTTTATATAAATAAGTATTTAAGGACTATAAAGGCGAGCAAGCGAGAGGTGGTTGGTACCAGACGCAGAAAGCTTACGCTTGGCTGAAAGTATGTTAAGTGTGATAAGAAATAACAGACAGAAGGAAATTGGTAAGGTGAAATGGCTTGGAAAGAGTAAATGTGTTAGTGAGATTAAGTCAGAAAGCTAATATAAATGGTGGAGGGAGGACGAGAGTAGATAGTTTGATGCGAGATTTGGAGACGTGATTGATACGGATATTGTGATAGGTTTGTATTCTGCAACAAGGTTAAACAATATAAACAGTAGATTTATCAGTGTATGTTTGTGAGTGTATGAATCCATCAATCCATCTATCCATCCATCGATCGGTACGTACATATATGTGGATATACATACATACATACATAGAAACATACATACGTACGTACGTACACATATAGCATAGACACTCACAGACATACATACATACACACGCATATATATATATATACATATATGTATATATATATGTGTGTGTGTGTGTGTGTGTGTGTGTGTGTGTGTGTATGTGTGTGTGTGTTTTATTTATGCGCCCTTTTAAAGCCTAGCCTTGCTCACGGTCCTGGTTTCCCGGTTTCTATGGCGTATGTGTTCC
>NC_069007.1:6849159-6850918 GCF_001194135.2 Octopus bimaculoides
TGTGTGTGTGTGTGTGTGTGTGTGTGTGTGTGTGTGTGTATATGTATATATATATATATATACATATATATTTTTCGACTCAAAAATTCTCTAAGGTGGTACTCCAGCATGGCAACAAGTAAAAAATAAAAAGTGTCACGTGCCCCCTCCCCCCGCACATACATATAGATACATATATACGTGTGTGTTTATTAACAATTAGCAACAGAAACTGTCTTTGTAGCCAATATTTTATTTGAACAGTTAAGTTGCTTATGACGACATAGGTTGCTGCGAACATCCCGAAAAGTCCCTTCGTGCGGACGACAAATGGTAAAAAATCACTGGAATTCTAACGGTTGACTAAATTTCGACAGCACCAGCAGATTGCACTAATGTCACATGTGGTTTCGCTGTCACAGTAGGAAACTTAGCACCGAAAGCTAGACTAAAGTATAAGTCAAAGCTGTATAAAGATATACTAGCTGTCGCACCCGGTAATTCCCAGGAAAACGGGGCTTATCCCTTGGTTCCGTTCTCATAATTGTTTCGCTAATCCAATAACAACAATACAAAGTATGTGGCCCTTAAAAGAGTTTTTGTGCATTAACAGAGAATACCGAACTGTCTTACGCAGGATCTTTTGTTTTGGTGGGGTGGGGGGAATTACCATTAAGTTATGAATACTCAAATTGTGAAGTCAGTTATGTAATAACATGAAATTAGTTACCCGATAGTAAAAATTCAAAAACAATTTACTAAACATACTTCAAAAGCAATAGCAAATATCCTAAGATTAGAATGAAATACTAATTAAATTTATCATTAAAATTATAAACACAGGTATATTAACTCCAAGTGGGTGAAAAAATATTATTACAATAAACAGGCTGTGCTTATATTACATCACCCTCAAAATAGATATTCCTATCAATAAAATCTAATAATTGAAAAGTTATAGTCAAATGATATATTAACTCTAAGTGGGTGCAACCATACAATTTAAATCAACGAGCAGTACATACCGCTCTGCATAGTGCAACAAATTTATACAAATATCTCCTGGTAAGCCCAACTAACATAGTTCCACAAACAGACACATACAATGTAAGGTGGGGGAGGGTGGACAATAAAATAAAGAAAAAAATAACATTAAAAAAAAAATGAAAAGGATGAATAAATCAAACATGGGAGAAATATTGTTCGCATATATGAAGGGCTAATAAAGTACATTAAAACGGGGGGAAGGCAGTGAGTGGAGGAAAGAACAATTAGTTAGCAGTGAAATAAATCCAAATTTGTTTAAACATCTTGCCACCACCCTTCAAATTGCATCTAGCCGTTAATAAATTGTAGTATTCCCTAGACCATTACTAGCTCACTCTTTTACCTACGGACCTTGTAGCCCCAAGATGGTAAATTGTATGCTTTTAACATATAGGGCTTCTAGACTTTTTGTCTAGGTCATGTTTTCTTTCCTTTTCCTTCTTCCCTTTGTTTATATCGTATGCTCTTGTTGAAGCTCCGTTGCATTAATTCGAATGTGCTATGAAGATGAAGAACTTTATTCTCACATTTATTTAGACAGAATTTTGGCAACGGATCGGAAACGGCCGTAAGTTATTTGCTATATCATGCTTTGCATTAACATATAAGCTATAAATGTGGTCCAGTCGAAGTTTGTTAATCTGAGGTTTCCTCCATTTTCTGATTACTTGCATTATATATGTATGTATATATGTATATATATATATATATATATATATATATATATATATAT
>NC_069007.1:6851167-6853993 GCF_001194135.2 Octopus bimaculoides
ATATATATATATATATATATATATATATACATATATATATAAGTATATATATGTGTGTATGTGTGTGTGTGTGTGTTAACAAAGAAAGTTAAGCAACTTGAGTTCATATTCTCTACCTGGTCGTTAATCTTGCCTTCTTTGACTATTGAATATGACCACTTATTCTTACTGAACGCCATTCCTATATTCCTATATTCTGTGAGAATGTGGTGTACAACTCTGTCTCTTGGCGTGATAGCTGTTACTTGAGTACAATTTGAGGTCTTCGACAAAAAAGGCGTGACTGACGTTTATTTTTCTGTCCCCTTTTCTAAGGTATCCAAGTTCAGCGAGATGAAAGATACGGATTGAAGCTATTCTGAGAATCCATAGAATCCACGAAACATCACCCAAGGCCAAAATGGCGGCGGTTAAGTTCCTAAACTGAATGATGGATTCAACCTAACACCCAACCTCAAAGTAACATACAAATCCTTGAAGAAATCCATAATTTATTCGATGGCCGTACCACTAGCATGGCTGTAATCCAATGTTTGAGACTAGTTAAAGAATAATCTAATCAAAAAATAAAAGACTAATTGGTCTTATGTGTTTTTGATTGTAAATACATGTGTGGATGGATGAGTCATAAGTTTTCGTTTTCCTCTTTTAATGCGGATTACGTAATTTTCCTTTGATATATTGATTATCTTCGAGCAAGGATAATTAAATATTCTTAATTAGATTCTAATTATTTATAGGGATTATGGTATATATTTCGTAATTTCCTTTTCTTCTACACACACACACGTGCAAGCACGCATATGCACACGCACGCACGCACGCACACACACAAACATACACAGATATACATACATATACACATATATAAAAAGATATAGATAGATAGATAGATAGATAGATAGATAGATAGATGTATATATGTGTACGTGTATATGTATAAACGTAGACATATATATATAATCTATATATATATATAATATGCATATATATAAATAATATATATATGGTAATATATATATGGAGATGTATATATATATATATATACACACACATATATATATATACACACACATATATATATATACACACACATATATATATATACATACATATGTATATATAGATATCTGTCTATGTGTGTGGGTGGGTGTCTGTGTCTGTGTGTAGGATGTATAGATATTTGGATATATATATATATATATATCCCTCAGATCTCTCTCACTCTCTACCCAGTTCGCATCTCTCTCAATATTTTCTCTATCTCTCTATCTCTCTCTCCTTCTCTGTCTCCCTCTATCTCCCTCTCTCTTTCTCTATCTCTCTCTCCCAGTCTCTCTCTTCCTCTCTCTCCCCCTCTCTCCGTCTCTCTCCCTCTGGTACCCCATTCACCACCTGACGGGCTGCAGTATGCCTTTTCTGATGTTGAGAAAGTTCCGTATCTCTTGAGATTCTCACCTTCGGTTTTCTGCACTCTTCCTTGCTTTATAGGTGTTTCTGGAGAGATTACGTTTCACCCTTGGTGGCATGTTTTTTTTTTTTTCAATATTCTAAACAAAAAATTATGTACATAGGAAAAACTATACATTAATATCTATTTTTGTAAGCAGTTGTATGTATCTAGTATGTCAATATTTTAGTATAAAGTGTAAAGTAACCAAATATAAGCAGCCTTGCAACTGTTATAACAATTATGAAATATCAATGGAACGGTAAATGTGTATATAACTTGGACCTTTCATGTAATTGTTTTTGTCAAGAGTTTGTGTAGATGTGTGTGTTTAATAACGTCATGCGTCTTCATTAGCTGCTAGTGTATATATATATATATATATATATATATATATTGGAAAAAAATAATAAGGTACTCAGATATCTGGATGGTTGTACATTTACAGATTTTTATTAATATGTCACATGTTTTATAGATAGTGGCGCTTGCACCTATTCTTGTAGTTTCTTCAGATATCCCTACAAGAATAGGTGCAAGCGCTAATATTTATAAAACACGTGACATTAATAAAAATCTGTAAATGTACAACCATCCAGATATCTGAGTACCTTATTATCTTTTATAATATATAATTCCTGTACATCACCTCCAAACCTTCCAATATATATATATATATATATATAGATAGATAGATAGATAGATAGATAGATAGATAGATAGATAGATAGATAGATAGATAGAGATAGATAGATATTTATATATATATTATACATATATGTAAAAAAAATATTTTATACATGTATATATACATATATATATATAAATAGATATACATATTTACATATAAATAGGTATATGTATTTATATATCTATACATAACATATACACACACATAAATATATACATACATGCATACATACATACATGCATGCATATATACATACATGCATGCATACATACATACATACATACATACATACATACATACATACATACATACACTCTTTTGATAGGACGTGCGGCAATACTAAATTTTCTTTCACCTTTTGGGCGAATATATGTGCTATGATTAAAATTGAATCAGTTTGATTATGGCGCAAAAGTTCCCTGGAAGACATCAAATATTAAAACCAATATCAGCACCGACTGACTCTATAAGAGGTTGAATATAGTCCTACTTTACGGAAGAACTTAAAAGAATGCCGTTGATTACGAATATTGACAGAACATCCACGTAGTCTTAATAGCAACGAAAGAATTATGAGTCTTTTTTTTATTTAGCATTCATATAATCATACTCCTCTCTACGATACTAAACACACATACAAGAATATATGTATATGTATATATATATATATATATATATATATATG
>NC_069007.1:6855071-6855487 GCF_001194135.2 Octopus bimaculoides
TATATATATATATATATTATTATTATTATTATTATTATTATTATTATCATTATTATTTGATTGAACGCCACGCATCCATTTCCAAGTAAGTTAATCTTTATCTTTTTGATGCGACCCTACTCTATACTCTCTTCTCTCTCATCCTCTCTCTAATTCCCTTTTTCCCTCCCCTTCACCATTTTCTATCTGTCTGTCTCTCTCTTTCCCCATTTGTCTTTCTTGTTGCTTATACGTGACGATCGTCCATCTTGGAGAGAGATATGGATATACATACATACATATATACATATATAGATATACATATATACATATATATATATATATATATACATATATACATATAAATATATACATATATATATATATATATACATATATACATATAAATATATACATACATATATATATATATATAT
>NC_069007.1:6855958-6858661 GCF_001194135.2 Octopus bimaculoides
ATATATATATACATACATATATATATATATATTCTTTACTCGTTTATTACTGCTATTTTAACAGTAAGAAACGAGTGAAGAATAAGCCATTTTAACCGAATGTGAACCGCGTATATGACGAAGGGTAACGCTGGCAAGTTATTTTTTTAAAAAACCGTTAATAGATTTAATCTCAAAAGCAATTTAGAGAGAGAGAGAGAGAAGGAGGAGGAGGAGAAAAAGAAAGAAATTAACAGAAAATTAAGAGTGGAGAAATATAGTGTGACAGATGAATGGGAATGAAGCTTTAAAGAATGGAAATAGATATATGTAGTGGAAATGAAATGTAAAATGACAGTTAAATGTCTAATTTTATAGATTGCTAGAAATTACTTATAGGAACTAAAGGTATGTTTTCGCCAATGTTTGCAAGGATAAACACTTTCTTTAAACGTGTATACAAGAGAATTTTCCGAGAACAGAATGAGAAATTGTTCTTCATTACAGAGCGGACAAAAAGATTTACCTTTTTCATATGGAAAGGATCTAGATAGAATATTGAATTCTAAATCAAATTGTTTATTATGTTCCTTTAGAGACTAAATTAATTTACTAAGCCCAGTACTTTTGCGTTTATTGATATGTCTAAATGTAATGGTTAGATATTCTTTTCAACAACTGAGATGGTGAACTACATATGTAAAAAAAAAAAAGACATCAGAACCGGATAAACAGAGTTTATGGTCTTAGAATTACTGCTAAGGAAACGAATATGATTCGAATTTATATCAGAAATATTAATATTGTTGTTATTATTGTTCAAAGAATGGTTAGCGTTAATAACATCAATGCTATTATTTTCATTAAGTGGGTTTGTATTTAACAGCCTATTGTTATGCGAAGAGAGGATTTGTGAAAGGTTTTGGTGTTTGAAAACCCTATTCTGATTCGGTGTGAATTGATAATGGAATAGATTCTTGAATTTTGGGGGAAATCCTTACCAATAACTTCAGGAAACTGGTACGGCAAGTTGGATTTGATCTGCTTACCATAGGTAATTATCAACCAAACAGTTTTACTAGGACACACCTTGTAATTCGAGTAATTATCTTTAAAAGCCTTAGATTTATTTTTATTACGTATAAAGGGACATAAAGAACGGTTACGTTGCAAAATTACATTTTTCGATTTAGTGTTGTTATTCGAACTAAAATTTATAAAAGGAAACCGAACGAAAACAAACATGAAGGGTCGTTAGACGAGAACGACGAGGAAATAGTGAACGCTGGGAGGAATATTTTCTTTGAAAAAAGAAAGATGGGCGATGGTCACGTGTGAGCAACGAGAGCGAGAAAAAGAGAAAGAGGAGAGATATACATACATACATGTATATATATATATATATATATATATATATATATATATATATATATATATATATATATATATATGCATACTCACATTGATACATATATTTTATACACACACATACACACACAAGCACACACACTCATATACCAAATCAGACTATGTTGTGTAACTTGATAGGCCGCCATTCTCTGAAGCTTGGATTAGATTTAGATTTTTAAGACAGATTAGATTCCTCCATCTTGTGTTCTTTTCCTTTTATTTCTACTGATATTGTGACAACGTCGGCAACGGTAGAGATGACAACAACGACGACGACGATGATGATGATCGTAGTGATGATGATGATGATGATGATGATGATGATGATGATGAGAAAAGTGAATGGCGAGTGTATGTCGTGACATGTTTAAAAATGGGTTCGGCCTGTTCCTGACCACCACAAGAGACAAGGCTTTGTTGTCGCTGTCATCAGCGCCATCGTAATTGTCGTTGTTGCTGTTGTTTATATTGTTTTTTTAAACCTAGGTTTAACCCTGATCCAGCTGACCTAATCAAATACATTTCTGGTTGTGACAATCGGGCCAATGTCGTCTTTTATTCAGATACAGAGCGCAACAGAAAAATAATATCACAGATTCGCCATTTTTGATAAACATTTTAATAGCAAACGGACGGTTTGTACTAGTTTAAAATATAGCAGCAACTGAAGAAAAATGGCAAGGCATTAGTTTGAGCATAGCTGTATGGGTAAGAGTTCACTTTGCAGCCACTTGGTTGTGAGGTTCAGTCCCACTGTGCGGCACCTCGAGCAAGTATGTTCTTCTAAAGCGCTGGCGTTGTGTTCTTTCGGCAAAACACCTCTTCATTGCACCTTGTTCCAGTCCACTCCGCTGTAAACGGGTAACCTTGCAATGGACTGGTGTTCGTGCCTGCTAAAGAAGTGGCATTATTCGAAAGCTACAACAACAATCCTAGCGCTAGTGTGGCAAGCATTTATCAACCATGCATACCAACTCACACATTATCGACAACTTACCCCAAATCTCATTCAGGGATACTAAAGGGATTTAGGGTGAGTTGTCTCACTTGTCCATGATTTTCTGGTGTTGTGAAACCCAGCGCTTTGAATCAGTAACCTCCACCACGCCATTTGGCAGCCTGCCGGCAAACACGCAGTGTGTATATGCTGAGTATGTGCGGTCTATAATGTCTACGCATACATATATGTGTGTGTGTGTGTGTGTGTGTGTGTGTGTGTGTGTGTGTGTGTGTGTGCACAGATATATATATACATATATATATGCGTGTGTGTGTGTGTACATACATACACACATACATATATATGTATATATA
>NC_069007.1:6858671-6859117 GCF_001194135.2 Octopus bimaculoides
TACGTAACCCGGATCTTCAAAACTCCATTCCGTAACTCTTGTATTCGTATTCGTACACCCGGCAACCCTGGTCGCCGACCGTGAAAGACTCTATGTCTGGCAGCAGGACTTTGCATCATGCCACACAAATAGAACCCAGTGATGGCTATCAGAAAATTTCTGCAACTGCTTCACCCCCAATATCTGGCCACCTAACTCCCCAGACTGCAACACCCTTGATTATCATGTGTGAGGCGCAGTCGAGCAAGAGACCAACAAAACTCCTTGTATTCACCAACTTAAACAAGGAGACTGACTAGAAAAGTTGCAGGGGATTCCGAAATCGTCTTGAGGTCAACAACCAGCCATGAGACTCTAACTCACATCCCTTCGAGTCTCATGGTTGGTTGCTGACAGATTGGACGCGTGGCGTTCGATCATATAATAATATAAATACTATATATATA
>NC_069007.1:6860055-6862953 GCF_001194135.2 Octopus bimaculoides
CTGTTGTCTTTTCAAATTTCTCTACTTGTATCGTAACATGTCTTCGCTCCCGTGTGTAAAAAAGAGTTTTATATATATATATATATATTCACAGATAAATTCAAACATACATAACTATGTATGTATACATGTGTTGGTAACTTAACTATTTAGTGTGTCCTTCATTGTTGAAGGCAAGAGGATGTGGTGTAAGAGAAATTCGACTGCAATTACTAGTCCCTCACCTGACTCTGTTGACAGGTAAGAGAAGAACCTATGTTCTGCACGAATGAAGATAATGAACTTATAGTGGCAGCAGAAACAGCGTGACGACTCAGCACAGTCAGAAAGTCACTCGTAGATGGGAAAGATAAATCGTTGTCTTTGTCATCATCAACGTCATTAATGTCATCGTCGTGAACGTCGTCGTCGTCATCGTCGTCGTCGTCATCGTCGTTGTCTTCATCGTCATCATTGCCAACATCTCTGCTGTTATCTTGGTCATCGTCAACATCATCATCATCATCGTCAACATCGCCGGTGTTGTCGCTGTTGTTGTAAAAGCAGTATAGACGAGGGGCTGCTGAAAATCTCTTGGCTTTAAGAGTATCACGAAAGGCCTGATTGGATGCCCAGCCTTCCAGGGTGTAGAAAAACTGAAGGACTGCTGCAATAAGTGCATGAATCTCTGTGTGTGTGTGTGTCTGTGTGTTTGTAAAAATATGTATGTTATATATGTGTGTGTGTTTGTGTGGGTGTGTATGCACGCGTGTGTGTGTCGTTTATCTTTTACTGGTTTCAGACAAAGGCTTGGGCCATGCTAGAACACCCCTCTCAGTTTTTTTTGGTATCTCTTCTGTACTGTTACTGGCGAAGAAGCAAGTTGAACGGAGCTGCTCTTCTTTGTGCCTTCTGCCACGATGCGGATCCATCTGGAATTTCAGACAGAAATTTGTCCAGGTGTTTTTTGAAGGTTTTGACATCTACACCTCGCAAATTTCTGTGGTTGTTTGGCAGGATATTAAACAGTTTCGATGCCTTGAAAGCCAAGCTGTTCTGGCACTGGGTCCTTATTCGAGATGGAGAAGATGGATCTCTGGTATAATGCAGTGCCAACTTGTTCGGTGATTGGCATAGCTTTTAAATCCAAAAGTTCGGAGCATGACATTCCAGGATCTTCCATGTGTATATCCCTGCATGGTCTTCTCGCCTTCTCTCCAGGGAGGAAAGCTTCAGTTCATTTAGCTTCTCTCAAATAGCTCATTTCTATGTATATATGTGTGTATGTATGTTTTTATGTACGTGCATAGACACGCATATAAGCATTTATATATACATATATGTATGTATGCATGTATGTATGTATGTATGTATGTATGTACGTGCATATACACGCATATAAGCATTTATATATACATATATGTATGCATGTATGTATGTATGTATGTATGTATGTATGTATGTATGTATGTAGGTAGGTAGGTAGGTAAGTAGGTAGGTAGGTAGGTATGCATGCATGCATGTATATATATATATAAATATATGCATACATACATACATACATATGTGTGTGTATACACACATATATGCACGCACGCATTTTTCCAATTATAGAACTTTGTCAATAGCATCATATGGTTCACCATTGTTTTTTCTTTTATTTTTCTTATTATTATTGCTTTGTTTTGTTTTGTATTTGCTGTTGTAGTTTTATTTTGTCTTGTTTCGTTTTGTTTTTTTATTGACCAGCCACAAATAATGGTAAGCAGCAATTACTCCAAGAATCTTGGAAGGACATTGGAAACGGAAAATTCTTCTGTAGTAAATAATGAGATAACTTAATTTAAAGATATCCTGTAGAATCTTACCAAGTCTCAGATTCTAAATTCTTCTATTTCCTTTGGCTTTATATTCTCGAAATCTTCTTTGATACCATGACCGCTTTCTTTTTTATTGGTTTTCTTTTGTTGTTATTTTGGTATATTTTATGTTATGTGAAATCTCATCTGATTGACCACCTAACCAGAACGCTTGACAGTTTTATTTCCAGCAATGAAATCTGCTAAATCAGGGGTCGGCGAACCGGGGTAAATTACCTCAAATGGGGTAAAAATGAAATTCTTGGAGTTAATGAGGACTCATTAAACAAAAGTAAAATTATGTAAAAAACGTTTTCCTTGTTACGACAGGAATTTTTCTTCTGGCAAAACTGCATCTGTCCAATGTAATGGTCGTATAAGTAAATTCATATAAATAGATTCAAAAAAATAGATTCGATAAACTTTTTGAATTCAAAGAATCTATCATTTTCTTCCTTTCAAATAAAGCGGGTAAGGTCGGTATAAATAAACATATTTGGAGTAATTGGTTAAAAACGTTCTCCGACCCCTCTGCTAAATTCTTCAGTATGTTTTGATATTAGATGCAGGCATGGCTGTTTAGTTAAGAAACTCATTTTGCAAACACTGATTTCGGGTTCATTCCCACTGAACGGCACTGTGGGACTTGAAACACACACATGCTCACCCACATACTCGCCAAAAGGTGAGGGTGGTTTAGTATATACATATAGGCGAATGTACGGTTTGGTGCACTTACGCGAACACTATCGACTTTTCTACCCCCTTACCTTTACCCCCTCCCCTTACTCAGCGGTCTATTAGCTCTTTTGTCTTAATGACGGTCAACCACACAGTAATTTCCCTTCGTTTAACGGTCATTTTTCACAGGAATGTTCAATTGGCCGGATAACTGAAGAGATGTCGGTGTGGGTTCCCACCCCTGCATCCGAAACTCGGAGTTTTATCATGGCTACCGAATAAGTGTTACATATATTTTTACAGATATATATATATATATATATATATATATATAACGTGAGAGAGTTAGGAGTTGGGGGTTCAACCCACTAAGGGATAG
>NC_069007.1:6865192-6866478 GCF_001194135.2 Octopus bimaculoides
TGATGATGACGATGATGACGATGATAATGAGGAGGAGGAGGAGGAGGAGGGATGATGGTGGTGATAATGATGATGGTTGTGTTGGTGATGGTGGTGGTGATGATGATGATGACAATGATGATGACAATGATGATGATGATGACAATGATGATGATGATGACAATGATGATGATGGTGGTCGTGGTGGTCATCGTCGTCGTTTGCTCCAATTGGCCACAGAGGCTGAAGACATTAATAATGTGAAAGACGAAATACAACTCACACTCACACAAAACATGTTGGAGTTTTTACAACGACCAAAAGGGAAGTTAGCAAAAGTAAGGACGTTACAAAAGATATACCAAAGCATAAAAAACAGTCTAACTCTTCCACCCACCCACCCAGGACTGTTTTCATACCCCCCTCCCTGTTTTTCGCCTCCACTCTCTAGCTAGGACAGCGCAACCTTCGTGTCACGCCTCCCAGAATATTGCCAAGGGCCATTCTCAAGATACTGTCACAAAATACAGTCCTTGTTGCGGTGTGCAGGTTTGTATGCCTCAATCAGGCTGGGAGTTACACCGATGGAGTGAAACCTTCTTGAACGACCTTCTATGCTGGAGAGGTCAACCGATCAACCAAATAACCAAACACACAAGCCAGCAACCCAACCAGCCAAACAGTCAACCAACCAACTAGCCAGCCAGCCAACCAGCCAACCAACCAACCAAACAGCCAGCAAGCCAACCAGCCAGTCAACCAGCCAGTCAACCAACTGACCGGACAGCCAACCAGCCAGCCAGCCAACCAGCCAGCCAGCCAACCAACCGGACAACCAGCCTACCAGACAACCAACCTACCAACTAGCCAGTCAACTAGCCAGCAGGTCACTCAACCAACCAACCAACCAGCGAATTAGCCAATAAGCCAACCATCCAACCAGCCAGTAAGCCAACTAGCCAGCCAATCAACCGACCGAGCAATTAACTAGCAGCCAACCAACCAGCCAGCCAACAAACCAAGCCACCAACCCACAGGAAATAATAAGGTACATCGCTTGATATCTTGTGAAAGTAATATGACGGAAAGGGAATTTTTAGATAAATACGTCTATATATATATTCCTATGTAATTAGGCCAGGTTCTCTAATTCAGTAACTAAGTTGCCAAATTCATTTGGGGAGTTGAATTTCACAGCAAGGTTTTATACACATACTTACATATACATACATACACAGCCATACACATATACATACACATACATACCTATATACATATATATATATATATATATATATATATATATA
>NC_069007.1:6867094-6867926 GCF_001194135.2 Octopus bimaculoides
ATCGCTCTGGCACCTTTCAGTGTTCTTTGTCCATTGAAGGCATTTGAAAATTCTCTCTGTAAATTTGTTTACCAATTTATGTTGAGAGAAGAGAATAAAATATTGTTCTTCCATGCATAAAAGACAGAGAGACTTCCCTTTATCTTGAGGAAACGATCTAGAAAGCACACGTTCAGTAATTTCAAATAATATCCACCCGAAACCTAGTAATATTTAATTCAAGCTTCTTTGCCATATTCCTCAATCTTACTCCCCTAAACTTTTACTTCCCCGTATTAACTTTTCTTTTGTTTATCAGTGTGCACAATATTGTATGTTGTTGTTGTTGTGTTGGCACTCCGTCGCTTACGACGTTGAGGGTTCCAATTGATCCTATCAACTGAACAGCCTGCTCGTGAAATTAACGTGCAAGTGGCTGAGCACTCCACAGACACGTGTACCCTTAACGTAGTTCTCGGGGATATTCAGCGTGACACAGTGTGACAAGGCTGACCCCTTTGAATTACAGGCACAACAGAAACAGGCAGTAAGAGTGAGAGAAAGCTGTGGTGAAAGAGTACAGCAGGGTTCGCCATCATCACATGCCGGAGCCTCGTGGAGCTTTAAGTGTTTCCGCTCAATAAACACTCACAACGCCCGGTCTGGGAATCGAAACCGCGATCCTATGACCGCGAGTCCGCTGCCCTAACCACTGGACCATTGCGCCTCCATTCTATTGATATATGCGTAAAGTAAAAACATTTTTTATTGGATGAAAATTTTTAATACACCGGTATAATTTTTGTGAAAGAAGTGATTTTGTTGTTATGGCTGTTTGGAACGCTATAAGCCT
>NC_069007.1:6872681-6875207 GCF_001194135.2 Octopus bimaculoides
TTTATATGCTAATCGCAGTTGTAGTTTTGTCTACGGCGAACGACTTCTCCTTTCAGACAGTGTATGTTTATAACACATTCGATTCATTGAGGCGCCAATGTTTCGACATTGTTGTGTCTTTTGGGTCAAAGTATCACTGGACCAATGAATCTAGGGAGTTTCTGACTCTTGTTTATAGGAATGAAATCAGCAAGCAAATTATTTGCTGAATCTACTGATGTCTACCAAACTGCTTAGAAACCATAACGTGTACAAGCAACAGCGAGAATCAAAACAATGACTTATATATTTATTCTTTGTATGTTCCGGCAGATTCGAACGTTAATATGCTACTCGCTGTTGTACTTCATCTACATAAAACAGTACTTTCTTCTATATGATGTGTGTTTATAATGCACTCGATTCAGTAGCATTAGGGAACTTTAGAACACCCATGTTTCTAACATATATCTCTTCAGTCAACTATTACGAGACGCCATCGATGTATTTGTAACCAAACCAACAACAATGCTAATTGAGACGTATTCTCTTTTCCCAATATCAAATCAAAACATTACAGAATAATCAACAAAAATTCGATATTTCTTTTAATTATTTAATTTTTTTAACGCAGTAGATATTTAAATTAATATATTCTTTTATTGTGTTCAAATTAATTTATTTCAAAATGGCGTTTTTCCAAAAAATATATATATTTATACGTATATAATAGGCATACACCATTTGCGGTATTGTTATTTTTCTCATAGAATATCTTAGAAACTATTTATGTACGAAATATTTTAATTTCTATGGGAAAACGAAACAATTCACTTCAAGAACACACAAGAAATATTCTAAATATTCTTTTTCGTAACATTTTATAAAGAATGGAAATCAGTCTGTCTCTTTAACATATTCAACTTTAATTGCAGAAATAATGAAAAAAATTATAAAAGACATATCGCAAAATGGTTCTAGATGAACCTATTTTTAAGATGAAATTCCTATATATATATACGACGGGCTTCTTTCAGTTTCCGTCTACCAAATCCACTCAAGACTTTCGTTGGCCCGAGGCTATATTAGAAGACACTTGCCGAAGGTACCACGCAGTGGGAATGAACCTGGAACCATGTGGTCGGTAAGCAAGCTATTTACCACATAGCCACTCCTGCGCCCACATATATGTATATGTTTGTGTATCTGTGTTTGTTCTCTTACCACCTTACAATCAAAATTGGTGTGTTTACGTCCCCGTGACTTAGTGGTTCAGCCCTAACGGTCCGATCAAATAAATACTAGACTTACAAAGTATAAGTTCTTGGGTCTATTTTTCCGACGAAAGGCGGTGCTCCAGCATGGCCACAGTCAAATGGCTGAAACAAGTAAAAGAATAAAAGAATATATATATAGATATATAGATATATCTATCTTTCTATTTATAAGTATATGTATATATGTATATATAAGATAATCTTTATATCCAACTTAACGCAGATGTCTTGTTAGAACACCGAATACTGCGTTGTTAGCCCTAAGAGATCCACTCATATAGATACTTGGTGCATAAAAGTACACGCATAGTTTGTAGCAGACGAGAATCGTCTGTCATGGGCGCCAGCAGCTCCTTATCGCGTAATTTCATTCTACTGGAAATCGTCATTCGGTGATGTCTTTACATCGGTAAAGGTTGTAAAGATAAATGAGAAAACAGAACAGAAAACACAAAATCATCAAATAGCGATGTCATCTATATTTATAATTATAAAACACATCCTGCGTGCTAATTCTTCCGCCCGGGTGGCACAGACAATCCCTTATCATTCACATCATCGGAAATGCGATAAACCAAGGATTGATTGGGGCTTTGACAATCTAAATCTATATTCCTACGACGCCGGTGCTGTCCACCACAAAAGTAGCATGAAAATAAAATAGCACCGATAGCGATTACCATATTATTCAGATTCCATAAACCGTTCCCCCGTTCCCAGCGTATACACTTCTCACCATCAAATTATCGATCTTTGAACTAAAGCAGAGTTAATATATACAGTAACAAAATCGATGTTAACTTAAAATACCTGGCTCCATTCTATGTAACTAAATGGAATCGCATATTCCAAAGTGGCAATATGGTAATTCATGGCATTTTATAACCCTTAACAGAAGAACCGTTCACTGGAATTGAGATGTCTGAGATGGAATATATTAACGTTAATATAACTTTAGGTATTTTCTTGTTTTCCATTTACTTCGAGCTTTTTAACGATTTTTAAAAAAATAATTTATATATTTACATATATCGCTTATGTATATATATATTTATAAATTTATCTTTTCAATTTATATTTATATATTCATATTTCTTTTTTATATTTATATTTATATATTTATGTATATTTTTTATATTTGTATTTATACATTTGCATGACTTTTCTATATTTATAACTAGCAGAGATACCCGGCGTTGCTGGGGTTAAAATGGTACAGTTTGTATATATATATATATATATATATATATATATATATATATATATATAT
>NC_069007.1:6875217-6876349 GCF_001194135.2 Octopus bimaculoides
GTTTAACATTGTCCCGAAACAGATAAAAGAGGAAACAGATCCTATCAGCTTTAAACGGAGTCTAGACAGCTTTCTTCAAAGAGTACCAGACAAGCCACCCATACCTGGATACAACTCCCTCAATAAGAACTCACTACTTGAATGGACCATAGACAAAACTTGACTGTAAAAAGGATTTAGAAAATCCTATCAGGTGGTGCTATTAAGTTAGACATGGCCTGGACCAATCTTCGGTCGAAACATATCTAAGTTTTATCTAAGTTTTATATATATATATATTACAGTTATGTTGAAACAGGTGATACAGGAAAGTGCAGCATTGATGACAAAACATTTGTGGAGTAAATGATGGTCTAATAAATCGACATGTAATACGCCCGTTTGGAGGATTCCATGCCCTAACCTATCATGAAAAATTGGGGGTGGGGGTATGTAATTTTTGAACCCACCGAAAAGCTGTCAGTGGATATACTCGCCTTTGAGGCGGTCAACGTTGCGTCAAACACATCGTATGGTTGACAGTCAAATGAATGGATGTGTAATGGAGATATTGTACGTAAATGGGTACATTCTTGAAATGGGCTGCAATGGTAGACGGCAACGGGGAAGTGAACTGTTGAAATGTTGCAGAAGGCAAAGGAATCGCATTGGATTGTTGGTGTGGCTGTAGAATAAGAAACATAAATTAAGCCTATGCAGTTACATGAGAATATGTAGTAATGAGTTTAAGTGTTTTCCGAAGTGTTTTTGCTTAATAAAACACTCACAACGCCCAGTCTTAGAATTGAAACCGCGATCCTATGACCGCGAGTCTGCTGGCCATTGCACCTCCACCCATATATATATATTTTTTCTATAAAAAAAACCATGTAATCGTTACCAATATAGCAAGAGATTTCACCGCAAAAAAGTCTAAATTAGGCTCCTTGGGGATCGTTCTCCTTGTTTACATATCTCCTATTCTTGACTTTTGTTTGATTTTTGTTTGTTCTCAAATGTATTCCCTGAAGACGTGTAAGGCAACTTATATATTTCACTTAAATTTGACAGTCAAATATAACCTTATACAGAAATGTTGACATAGGAATAAATTACATTAATAATGGATATTAGCGTCAAATCTCTCTCTTAA
>NC_069007.1:6876872-6882110 GCF_001194135.2 Octopus bimaculoides
CCAATCCTACGACGGACCGGCGTCCCGTCCAGGTGGGGAATATATAAGCCATGGAAACCAGGAACCCTGCCTTTATGAGTCGGTATGACTCTCTAGAAGGAAACTTTAAATCAAGGGGAAAATTGTAAGCTGAAGTTCCGCAACACCGGACACGTCACAAGGTTTACAGACGATAGGCGGATCAATGCAGTTGTCGAGCAGTATCCAAGCAAATACATTTCGGGTCCAGATGAAAGGAAAGGAATAAATTAAATGGTGAATGGAAGTGCAAATTCCGCCGGGCCGGACATGGTACAAGGTTTGGTCATGCGCCATTCATTCTACAAATTTGAATGTAATATTTCGGACAGGTAATTAGACATACTGACCACAGATATACAGATTAGCAACACCCAGATCCTCTCCAATTCACTGTGCTTGTCCATCCAGTCAATGTCTACATATAGATAGCTAGCCGTAAAAAAAAAATCAACGTTTCGGATAATCTTGCTTTCTCAGAGGGGCGGGGGAGAAAGTGCGAGAAAATAAACAGATAGCGAAAGGCTAATGTTTGAGATTATAGAATGAATTTCACACCGTGTATCTTCCCTGCCGGTCAATATATATATATACGCACTTTCCCTGTATATTGCACATTTACACACTGTGTCTCTCAGCCCAATCATCATCTTACCGCTGCGCCTATTGAATCGCTTGAATGACCTATATAAATGGCGCCATTACAATATTGGTTTCATTCTACAAATTTGAATATAATATTTCGGACTGGTTGTCAGACACGCTGACTACAGGTAAAGAGATAGACTAACAGTACACTTGCATATTTGATTTTAATTTGATTAAACAGAACAAAACCTTCAATCGATATACTTATACTAAACGTCCCAGACGCAAACCAGAGTCTTTAGTTTAGTTGGTATAATTTTTTTTTTTGCTATTGTTATTGCGTTTGTTGATGGTCTGTTTTTAGTAATATTTTTTAACATCCAATTTACTTCTTCAGAAATATGGCTCTCACACACACACACACACACACACACACACACACACACACACACACACACACACACACACACACACACACACACACAAACAAACAAACAAACACACACATATATATGCATGTATGTATAGGTATAGATATATACATATACTACATATATATGTATATATTTATATATATATATGTATGTGTGTGTGTAATGCAATTATGTAAAGAACAAAGAATACAGTACCTTTAAAATGTCTATAACTCCGACAAATGCAATTCTATATAATTGTATGTATGTATGGGTGTGTGTATATGTGCGTATATATGCATGTATCTATGTATGTGCGTATGTATGCTCTTATGTATGTATGAATGAATGAATGAATGAATGGATACGGAGTTGGTTAAAGAGCATAAGAGAAGCCGAGAGAAACAGAGAGAGACAGATATACAGAAAGGCAGAAAGAGATTGACAGAGGTAAAGGAGAATGAAGAGAGAGAGAGAGAGAGAGAGAGAGAGAGAGAGAGAGAGAGAGAGAGAGAGAGAGAGAGAGAGAGAGAGAGAGGGAGAGAGAGGGGGAGAGAGAGAGGGAGAGAGAGAGGGAGAGAGAATGAAGGAGAGATGAATACAGAGAATGGAAAAGAGAAAGAGAAGAAAAGTGGGAAGGATTTTCAATATTTCAGACTACGAAAGAAACCACTTTGCTAACCGTTTTTCTTTAACAAAGGCTATAGAGCATTTGAAAAGACTGCAGTATACAAAGACCGTATTGAACCGACGCCTGGTCGATTTGAAAACGCAATCGTGTCATGACATCTGTTAAGTGCGAATGATTTCTCCAGTATAATTTGCCATTCGTTCCTGGTATAAAAAGACTTTTGCAGACATGTTTTAAGTTCTTACTTTAAATATGGTCTATCTCTTAGCATCAAGTTTGATTATTCTACTTTGTCTTGCATTTACAGGTATTTATGCGATTATTATTATTATTATTATTATTATTATTATTATTATTATTATCATTGAGTGAGAGAGCAGTGCATGCCATCAAAGTGACACTGGGGTAAAATATACGAAGCCCAGTATACCCATCATGACTACCCGTCTGATAAAGGTACACCAGGCACGTGGATCACAACCATATGTACGTGACATGGTGATCTTATATGAAGATAAACAGCGCATGACCTCGCAGGTAGGGCCCAGTTAGAATTTTCTTCAGGTCGAGTAGCCCATCCTGCTCAAAAGGTCCCTGAATAAGGTTTGTTTAAGGATGTTGAGCAAAACACCCATGTTTCCAAAGGTGAATTATTCAAACCCCAAAGAATTCCTCTCAACACTTGGCTATGATGCTCCCCCAATTTTGGCTATGATGCTCCCCCAACTTGGCTATGATGCTCCTCCATTATTATTATTATTATTATTATTATTATTATCATTATTACTGGCTTCAAATTTTGGCACAAAGCCAGCAAATCCAGGAGAGGGGATAAGTCGATTACATCGACCCCAGTGTGCAACTGGTGCTTATTTTATCAACTCCGAATGGATGAATGGTAAAGTCGACCTCAGCGTAACTTAAACTCAGAACGTCTACTTTACATTCTGCGTTCAAATTCCGCCGAAGTCGACTCTGTCTTTAATCCTTTCAGAGTCGATAAATTAAGTACCAATGAAACACTGGGATTAAGTCCCCTCCCACCAAATTTCAGGCCTTGTGCTTTTAGTAGAAAGGACTGTTAGTATTATTACTAAAGTAGTGAGCTGGCAGAGTCATTAGCACGCTGAGCAAAATGCTCAGCGGAATTTTGTCCGTCTTTACGTTCTGAGTTCAAATTCCACCGCGGTTGATTTTTGCCTTTCATCCTCTTTGGATTGATAAAATGTTGTTGTTGTTGTTGTTGGCACTCCGTCGCTTACGACGTCGAGGGTTCCAGTTGATCCGATCAACGGAACAGCCTGCTCGTGAAATTAACGTGCAAGTGGCTGAGCACTCCACAGACACGTGTACCCTTAACGTAGTTCTCGGGGATATTCAGCGTGACACAGAGTGTGACAAGGCTGACCCTTTGAATTACAGGCACAACAGAAACAGGAAGTAAGAGTGAGAGAAAGTTGTGCCAAAATTTGAAATCATCATTATTATTGTTGTTGTTGTTATGGTAGTTACACCCCCACCCTCCGTCACAAATTGTGAACTGCCCTTACACTTGTAATGTTCCTCTCAATTGCGCACCTCTGGCAAATAAAAAAATTAATTTTTCGTTACTATTACTGAGACGGCCAGCTGGCAAAATCGTTACCGCGCCGTACTGTCGGTATCTCTTTGTTCTTCATCCTTTCAGGGTTGAAAAAAATAAGTCCCAGTTCAGCACTGGGGGGTCGGTGTAATCGACTTACTCCTTCCTCGAAGGTGCTGGACATTTGAAACAGTATTGTTGTTGCAGTTGTTGCTGCACCCTCACAAATTGTGAACTATTCTTGTAATGTTACTCTCAATTGATGCTCTTCTGGCAGATAAAAAGATTATTATTGTTATTACTATTGTTAAGTGGAGGCGCAATGGCCCAGTGGTTAGGGCAGCGAACTCGCGGTCATAGGATCGTGGTTTCGATTCCCAGACCGGGCGTTGTGAGTGTTTATTGAGCAAAAACACCTAAAGCTCCACGAGGCTCCGGCAGGGGATGGTGGCGAACCTTGCTGTACTCTTTCACCACAACTTTCTCTCACTCTTACTTCCTGTTTCTGTTGTGCCTGTAATTCAAAGGGCCAGTCTTGTCTCACACTGAATATCCCCGAGAACTACGTTAAGGGTACACGTGTCTGTGGAGTGCTCAGCCACTTGCACGTTAATTTCACGAGCAGGCTGTTCCGTTGATCGGATCAACTGGAACCCTCGACGTCGTAAGCGACGGAGTGCCAACAACAACTATTGTTAAGGTTGCGAAATGGCAGGATCGTTAGCACACTAGACAAATTGTTAGCAGCGCAATACCTCTAGCTTTACATTCTGGGTTCAAATTCTGCTGAGGGTGGCTTTGCCTTTCATCCTTTCGGGGTAGATAAAATAAGTACTAATGAGTATTGGGTTTGATGTAATCAACTTACCCACCTCCCTAAAAATTGAACTTAACCCCTGTTGTAGAAAGAGTTTATTACTGCTGCTGCTGTTGTTGTTGTTGTTGTTGTTGTTATTGATGTTGTTGCTGTTGTTGTTACTGTTGTTGTTATTGCTGTTGTTGTTAATGTAGTAAGGGAACTTGATAGCGCGTCGGACAAAATGTTTAGCAGTATTTCTCCTACTTGTTTACTTCCCGAGTTCAAATCTCGTTGAGGCCGACTTTACTAATCATCCTCGGGGTCAATAAAGTAAGTACCAGTTAAGCACTGAGGTCGATGTAATCGACTAGCCCCATAGTAGAAAGTATTATTATTGTTATTATTATTATTATTATTATTATTATTATTATTATTATTATTGAGTGAGAGAGCAGTGCTCAACTGGTTAAGGTCAAACAACTGACAAGCAAATTTGTGGTATTAAGCAGAACATTTGCTGTAGCCCATCTTTTATGACAAAACAATGTACATGATAACACTTTCAATCAATTAAGATCAGAAACCATGAGAGCCACTGCCTGGTACTCCATCCGGCCATTTATTATTATTATTATTATTATTATTACTATTATTATTATTATTATTATTGCTTTCGCATGCAATGGGGATGACAGAGTTTTCTGAGATTTTTTGCGTGGGGTTTACTCCGAATTACCCTAAGTGGACTGACCCGCTATTTGCGATTCTAATTATTTATTAAGTATTTATTTCTCTAATTTCTATTTATATATCCTTTGTTATGTGTCCTGCTATAGTGTTTCCAAATATGAATTAGAAAACAGCTTGAGGTACATAAACAAAATCGAACAGAAACAGACAGACAGACAGAGACACACACACACAGAGTATGTGTTGTGTAAGTTCGTGTTTCAGCAGCGGTTTTTATGCGTAAGACAACATATTCTCTAAGCACTTGGTGTAAAAAATCACCTGAAAGTAAGACATACACCTCGCATCAGCTCTTTTCTCGGAGCGACAGACATCAATGCTTCGTCATTGTTTTGACTTATCAATGTTGCATACTGATCAAGGCCCGCTGCAAGCAGTATCGCAGATTTTGACTATATGCTAAATGGTCTAGACACCATCTGCTGGCATGTCCCAACATTTCATATATATATATATA
>NC_069007.1:6882588-6886043 GCF_001194135.2 Octopus bimaculoides
CTATCAGTCAGCATCTGGTCTTAAACGTCTTCTGAGGGCTCATCAACGGAGTGACTGTGCTGTGTAATGGGGTGTAGTGTGTGTGTTGATGGGACGGGTACCATCTGTAAGATGGAGCAATTATCATCATATCATACCATGTCATATATATATATATATATATATATATATATATATATATATGTCATATTATGGTCTCATTTGTTGTAGTGATACTAATAACCAGCTGTTATTATATATGCATATACATACATACATGTATCTATGTGTGTGTGTGTGTGTGTGGTCAGACACTTGCTTCTCAACCACGTAGTTCCGGGTTCAGTCCCACGGTGTGTCACCTTGGACACATCTACTATCACCTAGTCAGTGGATTTCCTTGATGGTAACTGAAAGAAGCCCATCGTATCTCTCTCTCTCTCTCTTCCCCTCTTTTTCTCTCTTTCTCTCTCTCTCTCTTTCTCTCTCTCTCTCTCTCTCTCCATACATTATATATATATATTAGTACAATATCGTACATTTCCTTAGTGATTTCTTCATCTCAACTTTGCTAAACACGATGAAGACTATGCTTCGCTGAAGAGGTCAGAATATGCCCAAAGCCTTTCTGGAGTTGTCTGTTACACTTGCCGAAAATATTTTAAAATTCACAGTCATTCACCCTTATCATCTTTTTCTTTTGCTGCATAATTTTTTTTTTTTAATCAAATTATCATTTGCCTTATCTTATACGTATGTGTATTACTTTGATAATTTTATAATTTCTTTGATATATTATCAGAATGCAGATATCTTCGTTCACATCATATCGTGAAAGGAACCCAAGCTAAGAACTGTGAGTTCCCTCATATCGTATTTGTACTCATTAAAAAGAACGGGAAACGATTCGCGTGCGGTGGTTCTCTCATAGACTTTACGCATGTCCTTACAGCTGCGCACTGTGTGTAAGTATATAAAATATTGAGATACTTTTTTAAGGAAATGAAAATTAAAGGAACAAACGACCCCCACCCTTTTCTTTTTTTAACTGGACCTTTCATCCTCTCTAATCATGCATTTTAATCCAGTGAAGTCTTTACAAAAATTCGGCCTCGAAGCATTGATGGTCATTCATATCAGCTCTAGAGACATAATATCGCAGGTATGTAAATCCCACCTCTCACCTCTAAAAACAACACTCACTCTTCAGGACGTTAATATAATTTAGTTCTGATCTGTTGATAACTCTCTACAAAGCTCATGGCCTATTTAAGATATACATTATGTTATCGCTCCCATATATTAGACGATGTTTATTGCATTTGCTACGACACTTATCACTGCTCTCAGACACGTGGCGGTGCTTTTACTGTTACTACACTCATCATTACTCCCATACTTCAGACGGTGCTTCTGCAATCGCTACACTCGTCATTGCCCCTATATACTAAACAATGATTCTGCTATTGTTACACCCACCACTGATCCTATGCACGAGACGGTGCTTCTAATGTTGCTGCACTCATCATTGCCCCCATACACTAGTCGGTGCTTCTGCTTCTGCATCACTCATCACAGACCCCATACACTAGTCGGTGCTTCTAATGTTGCTAGCCATTGTAGATAAGTCTCATAGTGAGAAGCAGAAGGCCCCCAAAAACGATGAAAGGGCCCGTGATGATTGAAAGTGGACGGACAATTCAACTTGTATCATAAAATTAAGATGGTTTCCAACTTTTTTAACTTGTCTAGCATCATGGCTAATAAAGGAGAATTATAGAAACAGCAAATCCTTTTTTTTTTTGTGTTCATCATTAAACTTAAATCAGAATAACAGCACTTAAACTGAACCTGCATCTTAATAAATAGCAAATTCTTGCATCAGTCATCTCACATTAATCAATAGCAATCTTTGAGCCCATTATCACACTTTTATCAAAATAGCAACACCTGAGTTCATCGTCAGATTTTAAATGCTATAGCAACATTGAAACCAATCATCCCACTTTTATTCAATAACAACACCGAGGGCTATGATCTCATATTAATCCAATGGCATCGTCTGCCTAAAGTTGCTAGGCTTGTGCCAAAATTCTGGCAGAATCGTTAGGGCATCAGAAAATTGCTTTACGGTATTTGATATGGCTCTCTACGTTCTGTGTTCAAATCTCAGGATCGATAAAATTAAGCACTAATCAAATTCTGGGGTTGATGTAATGAACTAACTTCCTACCCTTCCTCCTCCTCCTCCTCTTTTTTCTCCTAAAATTACTGTCGTTGTTCCAAAATTGAAACCTTTATTTGGTACTGTAAGTTTCATCACAATGTCTAAGTCTTGGTCCCTAATGTGGTTGCATTGAAAACAAGGTTTATATCCACATAATTCTTCTTTCTTCCCCATGGCATTGGACAAGTTAAAAAGTCCAAAAACCAACTTTATTTTTATTAAACATTATATCTTGTCTTCACCTCTTCAAATTTCAAAACCGTCCGCCGCCCCTCCCCCTAATGAAAAATCACTAAGCTCGAATAATTATTTTTCCTCATCCAATTCGTTCAGCTTCTTTGACATGGCTTCCAATATAAAAATATGGAGGCCCTAAGTCTCAATACTAGACTTGTTCGCCCTACCTTCATTCAATTTTCTCCATAGGGACTCTAGTAAAGAAAACGTGTATGTTCTTTCCAGTACATCTAATCAGTATTTTTGCCCTCATACTCCGTTTCTTTGTTCACCACCTTCGTTTAAATTCTATGACAGGGGCTAAAATGTTAAAAAGAAAGGACCTTTCCAGCAATACTTGATACCTTCATGCTAGTCTTGTTTCTTCGCCATTTTCAATTTTCTGGACGGGTGCTCCAATATTGAAAGAGTTGAGACCTTCTCCAGGAATTCCAACCGATATTGCTGACCTCACATTAGTTTTCTTTGTTCCGCGGCTTTCAGTTTTCTCTACAGGCACTCCAATCCAGGAAACGTGGAGACCCTGTCCAGTAAACTGGCACTCCGTCGATTACAACGACGAGGGTTCGAGTTGATCCAATCAACAGAACAGCCTGCTCGTGAAATCAACGTGCAAGTAGCTGTGCACTCCACAGACATGTGTACCCTTAACGTAGTCCTCGGGGAGATTCAGCGTGACACATCATGTGATAAGGTTGGACCTTTTGACTTACAGGTACAACTCATTTTTGCCAGATGAGTGGACTGGAGCAATGTGAAATAAAGTGTCTTGCACAAGGACTTAATGCGCTACCGGGACTCGAACTCATTACTTTACAATCGTGAATCGAAAACCCTTATCACTAACCCACGCATTTCACTCTAACCCTAATCAATAGTGATGCCCTCGTAAGGCGGCGAGCTGGCGCAAACCCTAACCCTAGGGTTAGGTGGCGATAAGCTGGCGAACTGGCAGAGTCGTTACCGGGCCGGGCAAAATGCTTAGCAGCACTTCGTCCATCTTTACATTCTG
>NC_069007.1:6886735-6889202 GCF_001194135.2 Octopus bimaculoides
ATGTTGTTTGCCGCCGTTTCATTCCATTTCTGCTTCAGAGATTCTAATGTTGAAAGTGTGGAAGCTTTCTTCGGCAGCACCAACAAGTATTTCATGAGCCATCGGATCCTAGCAGAAGCCGTGGTGAGTCACAAAGACTATGAAGAGAAAGAAAACAGTGTTGGTAATATAATACTTTTGATGTACTTTTTATATCACCAGGTGGCGAGCTAGCAGAATCGTTTGCACGGCGGGCAAAATGCTTTGCGGCATTTCGTCCGTCTTTACGGTCTGAGTTCAAATTCCATCGAGGTTGACTTTGCCTTTCATCCTTTCAGGGTCGATCAAATAAGTACCAGGTGAGTACCGGGGTCAACCTCCCTCAAAAAATTTCAGGCCTTGTGCCTACAGCAGAAAATATCGTTATTATAACTAAGGAGGCGAGCTGGCAGAGTCATTAGCACGGCGGACAAAATGCGTTGCGGCACTTCGTCCGTCTTTGCGTTCCGAGTTCGAATGCCGTTGAGGTCGACTTTACCCCTAACCCTTTCAGGGTCGATCAAATAAGAACCACTTGAGCACTAGGGTCGATGTAATCGACTTCTCCCTTCCCCGGAACATGCTGACCTTATGCCAAAATTTGAAGCCAATATGTTTTTACTACCATCAGGCGACGAGCTGGCAGAATCGTTAGCCCGCCAGGTAAAAATGCTTAGTGGCATTTCGCCTGTCTTTTCGTTCTGGGTTGAAGTTCCGCCGAGGTAGACTTCGCTTTCTTAACCTTTGTGGGGTCGATAAAATAAATACCAGTCAAACACTGGGTTCGATGAACTTCCTTTACCAAAATTTTCAGACTTTGTGTCTATAGTGGAAAGAATCATTTTAAATCCGTTATTAAATCTTTGTTATTTGAATTTCCTGAATAGCAAATATCTGAAGTATAGCGTTGTTTCATACTTTCAGTTAATGATATTGCTGTGATCAAACTGAGCAAGGCAGTACCTGTATCGGATTGTCTTAGACCCATCGAGATGGCCACCTCTGAAGATGAATTCGTTGGAGATTGTCATATCGCAGGATGGGGCAAATCTTCAGGTAAGTAGACAGCACCAAAGGCACTTTTTAACTCTGTCCCCAATTGTCATCAATATTGTTGTTGTTGTTGTTGATAATGTTGTTGTTGTTATCGTTGCTCTTAGGGGTTGCTTGATTGTGTTCCAGTCGTGACAATCACGACGATATCGAATGACAACGTGGAGAGCCCCTCATTTTGTCGTTATCATTGCTGTTGTTTTTTAAACGTGTTCTAAGGCATCCCAGTCGTGACCATCACGTCTTTATTTTAAGATGGCGGTGTGTCTGATTTGGAGAACATTTCACAGCTATTGCTAACACCGTTAAGTAACCTCGGAGATGATCCCTCAATATCTCTCTGCTGCTGCTGCTGTTGCTGTTGTTGTTGTTGTTGTTGTTGTTGTTGTTGTTGTTGCAGAAACATTAGCATTCTATTAAGGAAAAAGACAGGTTTTATTCTTGTGATTGTATCCCCTACTCAAGTGGGTTGGTTTTAATTGATATTGGGTAATTGACACGTCCTCTAGTGGTGGAAATAATTTTTATAAATCTAGAGTTCATGTTGTATGCTGATATACCTGCATTTGTCTATTTTGTTCATATACATGCTACTGGTTACTTTGAGTTATTTCCCTTAGCTCATTTTTGTTTAAATGATGCAAATTACTTACTCCATAAATGTGATCTACTCTATTTATATAAACCTAAGTTCCTTTTAGAGCTAACATTGGACAACTGCCGTGCTGATGACGGCAATCGAACCAAAAACGCATACCCACGACTGTTCTCTTATTTCCAGACAGTAAACCTGTTTTTTTTTTTAACGGCATGTCAACTTTGATGAATACTTGATTCTTATGATTATTTCCCATTCTCAAATAGACCTGGTCTTATTTACCATTTAATAACCACCATACATTCTCTGGAAGCGCAGATAGCTTTAATAAATCGAAAACTTATATGGTATCCCATATAGCTGTGTTAGTCTCTGTTGTTCAATTATATGCCACTCTTCACGCTGTTATTTTGTCTTGGCTCATTTTCGTTTTCGTTAGCCACAAAACCTTTTTCTATTTTCTTTCCCTGTTTATTTCTGTGTTCCTTTCTGTCGAAGAGCGTAGGCTCGAAACGTAAAAGACTTTCTCACTTCCCGAGCGTTAAACTAATACATCTTCGCTTTTTGTTTTTTTATAAATTCTCACTATATATATATATATAGTTATGACTTCGCCAATACGCAAAGATAATTGATAAACAGACATTAATTTCATAACCAAGGCCTTTTAAGTTTACTTTTTATTTATTAATTTGATCGTCTATGTTACATCAGAAAATGACATTTTTCGGTTATAAATTGCAGAAAATTTGTACCGAGACTGTCAAATTTTTTTGATTAATTTCGTATATTTATCGT
>NC_069007.1:6889360-6890313 GCF_001194135.2 Octopus bimaculoides
TATGTGTGTGTATGTGTGTGTGCGTGTGTGTGTGTGAGTGCGTGTGTGAGGGGAGGGAGAGAGAGAGAGTTTTCTTGTTCTCTACTTCTTGTTCGGAAAATGCGAGGTCATTATTTTCAATGGCAAACAAACGAGAAATTTTCTTATTTCTCTCTCAATTATTCTCTTCTGTTTTGATATTAGCCGAGGAAAACAAATATTTACTTTTTTTTTTTTCCTGTGGTATTAAAACTAAATAACATTATTATAAATACCAAGTTTTATCTCAGTTTTTCCTTCGTTATTTTTTTCTGTCTGTTCCAAAGGTCTTCCAGAACATTCCAGTGTTTTCTTCCTGTACAATTCCAGTGTTTTCTTTCTCAAATTGTTTGTTTTGTCTCTTAACAAACCCAATTTTATATACTGACGCTAAAAAGTTTTCTATTTTTCTTTTCTATGCCAGTATTGCGCAACAAAAGTCTTCGTGAAAGTCACAAAATACCAACGTTTTTCTCGAGTTCTTTTTTACAATATAAATCCATCACTGTATTCTTCAACTCAAACACGCAATATAACTGTCGACTTTGTGACAAACACGACGCTTCTGTGTCCAAGAATGGGAAGATCTAAGCGAATATTCGATCAATTAGAAGTAATAGGCTGTGTGGTGAAGAGGCTCGCTTTTTAAACACGTCAGTTTGGGTTCCGTCCAACTACACAGCACCGGGCCGACCAATATCTGTTGAGTAATTTCGGAAGGCGGAGTAATTTTCTCTTTCCGCTTTTCTCTCTCTCTCTCTCTCTCTCTCTCTCTCTCTCTCTATTTTTTTTCTTTCATCCCATTCAGTCGAAGAGCCTAGGGTCGAAACGTCAAAGACTTTTACTTTTTGTCCAAGCGTGAAACTAATACACTTGCTAGCTGTTTCTACACCTCTGTCTGTCTTTTGCTTTCTGCACATTTGAACCATATATAT
>NC_069007.1:6891055-6891792 GCF_001194135.2 Octopus bimaculoides
ATATATATATATACATATATATATATATATATATACGTAAATATGTATCAAAAGGAATGAATGATCCTTCACGGTCCATAGTCTCATTAAGTTAGTTTATTGGATTTGGTGGCGTATAATATCTGCTGGCCTTCAGCCAAATTTTGAAACCATTATTAATGTCATTTTATCATCATCGTAATCATCATCATTATTATTGTTTTTATCATTGTTGTTGTTCTTCTTCTCCTTCCTCTTCCTCATTATTATTATTGTTACGTTCTGAGTTCAAATGTCACCAGGGTCAACTTTGCCTTTCATCCTTTCGGGGGTCGACAAATTAAGCATCAGTTATATACTGGGGTCGATGTAATCGACTGGTCCCCTCCCACAAAAATTTCAGATCTTGTGCCTATAGTAGAAAGGATTATTATTATTATTGTCGTCGTCGTCGTCGTCATCGTCGTTTGATAATTTCTTTGAAATAATCATCTTCATTGTATAAGAAATACTTGATTGGTTTATGGAAATGGCGTTCCAGATATCTTTGGCAGCTTTCCATTTCATGATTTGGTTTGATCTTGTTATTTGGCGGTGGTTACCCCATGGAGCGCAGTACCAACACAACATGCAACGCTATTGTTATCGCACCATGTAAACCTAATTTCATATCTATCTCTCTCTCTCTCTCTCTCTCTCTCTCTCTCTCTCTCTCGCTATATATATATATATATATATATATATATATATATATATAT
>NC_069007.1:6893268-6895044 GCF_001194135.2 Octopus bimaculoides
GTGTGTGTGTGTGTGTGTGTGTGTGTGTGTGTGTGTGTGTGTGTGTGTGCGTGCGTGTGTGTTTGATTATTAGTAGTCAGTCATCGCGATTATGAATGTTCATGGCTTTGGCATGAGTTAGAAAGGTTTCTCTATACTGATCGGTTTTTCGCTTAAGTTTAGCATTTCTTTTGAGCAATTCCTTTCCACTTCATATTTCATTTTGCAGTATCTTTGAATGTCAGTTTAAGTCTTCAATGGTTTATTTTCCCTTTGCATTGTTGGGAGTAACAGCGAGTCTGCTGTTGTCCATCGTGTGTACGTGTCCCAACCAACATCAATTTCTATCTATGAGGACTTCCATCACAGAAGACAGACCATCACATTCTAGGATCTATTCATTCCTAATCTTGTCAAGTAGAGTGATATTCATTTGTCGCAGCTGTCTCATCACATATGTATGTAACTTGTCTACTTGAACTCTATAGACTGTCCAGATTTCAGCTCCATACAGCAGGCAAGAAAGCATTATAGCCTGGTGTACCTTATTTTTCCCCAGCCTTTCCTGCAGCCTACCAAATGAAGCACTAGCTCTGTTCATTCTCTTTGTGATTTCTTGTGATACAACTTAACGAACACTAACGACCGACGAAATCTTTCTTCCTCTGTTCGCACGAACAATATGGCAGTTATTAACGCTCTTCCTTAACTTTTTCATACAGTTTTTGGTGTTTTTCTTGCAATTGAATTTAACCCGAATATTATTTATGATTCTTTGTATTTCTGCAGCTAACTCCAGTACATCAGTAGTACTAAATCGTGCTCATGTTCCTATTGTCCCACGGAATACATGCCTTGAACATGCAGAAGATATCAAAAATCAACATATTTGTGCAGGAGAGCTCGTAGACAACGGGAAGACAACTTGTGTAGTAAGTACCATTTTTTTTTCTTATCGACGCTGTTGTTTTTGCTGGTCTCCCTTTGGCTTCTCTTCTTTAACCCTTTGCTTGTGCAAAGCATTTTCATAAATTTGTATTAAACATCCATGTTTGTTTTCAGATTTTTTTTTATCCCTTGTTTCCTGTTCTGAGTAATATAAAGTTTCCCTTTCTTAAATCCAAGTTACTCTCGTGGCTGAAATAAAATATTGGGAATGTTTATCATATATTTTTAGCTAACATTTGTTTCATACATTTTGAGTAATATGAAGCTTTCCTTTCATAACTCACAAGTTGAAAGAATATTGGGGAACTGTACCATATTATGATGCATGGATGCCATCACTTGTAATACATAGGACAGGCAAAAGGTTAAACAAGAATGAAAATACACACATCTAATGTAGTCATATTATATCTAAAAAAAATGGGATGGTCACAGTTGGAATTGTCTTTGATTATTGGTTCAGTTAATTCTCTGGCTATCCAGTCCATCGTATTAATGAAATAATCAAATAATGGTCGAAGATGATAAAACATATGTGATAGAGATTCCTAAGCAAGACTCAGTGATATAAAGCTTTCCTGGGTTGAAAAGACAGTCGTGAATGTGTATCATATATGATGCATAGATGCCATAGAAATATGTCCTGTGTATTATATGATACACAAGACAGGTAAAGGGTTAAAATATTTCTGTGTTTCAGTCTGTCATTCAAAGCTAACTCTTCACTACAAATAGTTCTAAAGACTCCTATGTTGATAATACTCAAATACAGACAACGAATATATATAGCGATATCTATAGTTTATATATACATATATATATATATATATATATATATATATATATATA
>NC_069007.1:6895600-6896312 GCF_001194135.2 Octopus bimaculoides
ATATATATATTATTATTATTATTATTATTAATAAATATGAGGGTAGCAAAAATTTTTATATATATATATACATACACTCTATTTTCCTAGCGCGTGGAGAGGCTTATAGCCAACCCCTTGTTATAATTATGTATATAATTATTAAAATGTTGGTAAAATTTACCTATAAGGTTTATATTACCACGCTGACCCCTTGGTAAAAGCATTAATGACTTTTAACCTTTATTATAATTACTATTTGAAAAATTTACTCCTTGATCAAAACTACATTCACTGCAGAGTTTGTTTTGAAAAGAGGTTGAAAAGATACATGAGAATTCTACTTTACTGTATATTTCTACGAGTGTGTATATATATTGCTGTACGAAGTCGCTGCTCGTATACGTATGTGTAGGTACTCGTAAATATATACTATGAAATATCGTTTGCCGATGAGAGCCCCAGGTATATTTTTTTTTACCTTAAGCTTGAAACAGGATCTTGTACACGGTTCATAGCCAATCCCTTGTTATAATTATGTATATAATTATTAAAATACCTATAAGGTTTTTATTTCTTGAAAATGGGGTCATAACCCCGAAATATTGAATACAAGGTAGGTCTACAGTAATTCACATATTTGTTTTCTTGTGATTTACCTTGCATTACTTCGCATTGTTTTGGTCTTACCCACGATCTTTTATACAGTATATATATATAAATAAAATTATTA
>NC_069007.1:6896978-6897676 GCF_001194135.2 Octopus bimaculoides
GTGTGTGTGTGTGTGTGTGTGTGTGTGTGTGTGTGTGTGTGTGTGTGTGTGTGTGTGTGCGTTAAATGCTATATGTGAATGTTTGAATGTGTGAATGCATCCTATGCATTCACACATTCACACATTAGATAGATCGATAGATATAGACACTCAATCGGAAATGATGAGCTACGGCACAGCTTCCGTCTAATTTCCCTCACAAAATCTGCGTCGAATGCAAAGCTATGATGGTACACTTACCCAAGATGTGAGATCGAACCTGTGAACTCTTTTAGCGAAATTAACTCCCTATCCATCCATCCAATCGAAATATTTCATACATGACATGTATACAACAAAATAACCGCAATAGTCTATAAAAGTATTAATTTGGTAACCGCCAAGATATATTCAATATATGAATAGTTACCATTAGTGTCCCGCTGAGTCAAAGTTCCAGAAGAATACAAAAGTTCTTTGAGGAATTTGACGAACCAACTTCAATGTATTTCTATCAACTCCTGCAGTCATTCATAATGAGAATAATCTTTGGTTAGGCCGGATGAAGTCTTTGACGGTTCTGTGACGAATTCGCAAACATACATGCATAGATACATATATTCCTTCAGCCTTGTATAGATTCAACAATATATGCATAAGTACATTCAAACATACATGCATGCATATAGATAGATAGATAGATAGATAGATAGATAGAT
>NC_069007.1:6897776-6898462 GCF_001194135.2 Octopus bimaculoides
TATAATTTCTTACCTTTAGGGCAGTGCCCTACCCCAGCGTTGCCATAGTCCATTGACTGAATCAATTAAAAAATAAGATAAATAAAAAGGCAAAGATATAGATACCAGCTGTCTTATGATTGCAGTAATAATTTCACAAACGGGATCGAAGAAAGCTTATTTACAGAATAAATTCGCTTCCAATCAAAAATACATTGAAACACGTCAGCAATTACGATTATCGAATTCTCAACAATTACAATGGTTGAGATTTTGTATAATTTAATAACAGCAGAGTTAAACAGGCTAGTTTTAGCAATTTGTCTATGTTTATAATGGCAACCAAGGAAATGTAGGTCGTTGATTCAATTAGAAATTTTATTCTAAAGACAAGTTATTAACATCAACAGCAGCACGTTTAAAGTAGGTACTGCGTGGTTGTTTGGAGGGGATCGATCGATGTGTGGGTGAGAAAGTTACTGGCACTGAGGAAAGCATTTTGGCGCCGCGATTGGTTATGCTTCTACTGTCGATGTTTATTTTATGTATGTTTGTGTGTGTTACACACACACACATACGTACATACATACATACATACATACATACATACATACATACATACATACATACATACATACATACATACATACATACATACATACATACATACATACATACATACATATATATATATATATATATATATA
>NC_069007.1:6898993-6899277 GCF_001194135.2 Octopus bimaculoides
AGGGTACCCAATTATTGTTACACTAGTGTTATACCAAGTGCAATAAGTGCGGGTAAAATGGGGGTTATTTTACCCTAAATTTATATAGCAATAAGAAAATGGAGGGGAATATGAGGTACTGATCAACTTGCAGACACTGTATTCCGTTGATTAATCAGTTTATTTTATAACTAAATTGACAAGAAACACAATATACAGACACTTATGACATACCATGTCATATCAACAATAAAGATTTCAAATTTAAAGGACATTTAGCAATTGGAGAAGGGACAAAATATTAC
>NC_069007.1:6899287-6900103 GCF_001194135.2 Octopus bimaculoides
TGACATACCATGTCATATCAACAATAAAGATTTCAAATTTAAAGGACATTTAGCAATTGGAGAAGGGACAAAATATTACAGCTGTTTCAGCCTAGCGTTGGCATGCCCCATTCTATCTCTATAGTTCTCGTACGCTCGAGTAATTAGTAGATGAAAATGATGTAATGGGAGAACATGCATGATTCGCTAGGCCTCTTCAGAGATTTACAAAATTCAATACAAATATAAAGTAAGAATAAAATAAAAAATAACAAAATAAAAATATAAGGCAAAAAGTATATAAAACCATATAAATAGTTATAAAAACTCCAATATACATGCCTATGCATGTATACATTACCATATACAGATATACATGGATACAAAAACATAACTACAGGAGTACATATATGTGTGCTCAGATGCACATACAGATGGCTGTACATGCATACCAAAATAGTCGACAGTCACTGTCACCATATATGAGGGGGACATACACATATCTATCCCCTCACACATACATACATACATGCATACATATATGTATATATAAATATTTCCATACATACATGATCCCTGGTATGAACGTTATTCGTTGCGTTTCGAAAGCTATTTATATGTTGAAATTTGTTGGGTGCGTGCGTGGCATTTCTGTATATTCATGAGTACCCCATTTTCCCATCCATTTTCTTATTGCTATATATATATGTGCGCGCGTGTGTGTGTGTGTGTGTGTGTGTGTGTACATATTGTGATCACATGTTTGTTGAATAATTGTTACATATTATATTTACAGATATATATATATATATATATATATATATATATATATATATA
>NC_069007.1:6900908-6904169 GCF_001194135.2 Octopus bimaculoides
GTGTGTGTGTGTGTGTGTGTGTGCGTGTGTGCGTGCGTGTGTGTTTCATTTGTTAATGTAGATCCCCAGAAAACGTAAATGACCGCCAGAAAAAACCGTCACACTATTACTGACGATATTCCCCTTTCACTTTCTATTTGTCAGTGATCAAACCCAGAAGTTCACAAGGTTGCCGTTAAAATCATCAGAAGCAACAGCAGCCAGCTGCCCTTCCTGTATTCAGGGGTCACCTTGTAAAAACTCTCCAGTTTACCTCTGTATTGTACTGTTTGAATATCAGCCAGCATTTTGTTTTTAGTCCATTCTTTCATTTTGTCAATCCACAGACATCTTCAACAGTTTCTTGCCCTCGTCCTTTGCACACTTCCTGTCAGGATTGATCTTGCGCTATCATTCGTGGTGTATTGCATGTCCAAAATATGATAGATTTGTAAACTTGATTCCTGATTGTAGGTGTCCATGGATTTTCAGCTTTACTAATACTGCAGCATGCGTTGCCCTGTCTTTCCAACTTATTCTGCAAACTGCGAAAGATACACATTTCAAACGCACCTGTCGTCTTTTCCATTGTTCTGTACACTGTCCACATTCGTGACCCGTTGAAGACAATTCTTCTATGATAAAATCATATTACAAACAAAATTTAAAACTTCAAAACAAAGAAAACTACATAAAATATTTAAACTTAATCAAAACCAAACAATACTAAATGTTCCATTTTCTATCTTTGACAGGGTGACTCGGGTGGCCCACTGATCTGCACCCGCTCTTCAGATAACACTTTGGTGTTAGTTGGCGTCGTGTCTTATGGATGGGAATGTATTGAAGGCCTCTCCGTCTTCGCTAGTGTGGCACATTTCAGTCCTTGGATCACTACTACTTTGGACGAAATTTCAAAGCGGTCGAATGACACACAAGCACAGACATACTAACATAAATATACATACATGAATAAACACACACACAGACACAGACACACGCACACACACATACACACACACACACTGAGGACGAGCCCTGTTGTATTTGTGTCCTTTTGCTACAATAGCGACATCAGCTATACTATCAATAAACATTTGCGAACTTTTAAGATTTTATATATTTATTTATTTATAGCATTGTTTCTTGTTTTTCTTCACTCTTTTACTTGTTTCAGTCATTTGACTGCGGCCATGCTGGAGCACTGCCTTTAGTCGATCAAATCGACCCCAGGACTTATTCTTTGTAAGCCTAGTACTTATTTTATCGGTCTCTTTTGCTAAACCACTAAGTTACGGGGACATAAACACACCACCATCGGTTGTCAAGCAATGTGGGGGGACAAACAGACACACAAACATACACACTCACACATATATACACATATATACGACGGGCTTCTTTCAGTTTCCGTCTACCAAATCCATTCACAAGGCTTTAGTGGGCCCGAGGCTATAGTAGAAGACACTTGCCCAAGATGCCACGCAATGGGACTGAACCTGAAACCATGTGGTTGGTAAGCCAGCTACTTACCACACAGCCACTCCTGCGCACATTTAAACTTTTTTTAGACATTCCTTCATTGGTCACACAGTCAAGAGACTTGAGCTTCGTGGCCATGCTGGTGTAGCCACCTTTAAAATTTCTTTGTCAATCATAACGACCTTTAGAATATATGTCAGAGGCTGGTACATACATATTTTATCAATCTCTAAATTAGAGAATCTCTAAGTAATATTTTGTATATAAGGGGACGCAATATCATACGGTGGTTTACAACTAATACACATAAAAACGTCTATAGTACAATTACACAGAGACACAAGCAAACAGAGAAGTAGATAGATAGATAGATAGATAGATAGATAGATAGATAGATATGTATATACAAATATACCGTGGAAAAAAAGAATATATATATATATATGGACACATGCGTGGCTGTGTGTTAAAAAATTTCCCAACTACATGTATACGTATATCTACACACGCCCACACGCACACTTATAATTGCACACATACACATTCCTGCAACTCGTTAGTTTTTCAAGCAGTAACTAATTGTTGACATATATTATTATTATTAATATACAGCTGCATTGTAAGGTTACATATCTAAACTTATATGAACATCAATATCTGCACACAGGTGTAATGATATAGAAAGGCATGTTTGCCTCTTTAGATAACTCATCTGGTACGTTCGTGTAGAGGCTATGCTCTAATAGTACCTTTTAGTCTGCATACTTTAGTCTGCGATTCCTCGGAACATAGCTGACATTTCCGGAATAGTGTGTTGTAGGGACTCGCGTGTTTAATTATTGACTAGGTCAGGTCGTATTTTACCTTCTTTTCCTTGAGTCACCAGATGAAATTGGTCAATGATGTTGCGTGCCGTTGAAGGATTTTACAAAAGCTGACGATAGGGTTTCTATATCTATTTTTGAAAATATCAGCCGATACACAAATATATACTTGTACACGACATTTCGGGTCGTGCATTGGTTACCCAGAGGACATTTCTAACGGTCCCTGCAAGAGCAAAGATTGTCAGTTTTTTTTTGTTTTTTTTTTGCGTGTGTATCGCCGGTATACATTTGCAATCCAGGAAAAAGAAATATCAACCAAGTACCTGATGCACAAAAGGGATACAGATGCAGTTAAAGCCGTAAAGTGTGACAACCGATGCAGACTTTGTGGTGTTCACGATGAAGATATCAACCACATCATAAGCAGTTGTCCGAAAATGTCATCACGGTATTATCTACCGATGAGACATGACGTTGTATCTAGGACACTCTATAATGAAATCCGTCGGAAGCACAAAGAAATAAGAAATAAGGACAAAGAAATAAGAACCTACATTATGGTAGAAGCTGTAGCCACTCATAATAAAAAGGAGTACTGGTGGAATGTACCAATGAAGACCTCAATAAAATGTAAACACAACAGACCTGATATAATGATTTAGGATAGAGAAGCGTCATAGAAAGACCCTTACCATCTGGAAGTGCAACAGCGATGCCCTTCCTGACATCCCTCCTTACTTTCTCATGCGCAACTCGAGATTTCTCAAAAGTAGCTGTCCCCTCATGTACAATCCTTCTCCACCTGCTACGGTCAATAGCTATGCCCTCCCAGGCTTGGAGAATTAGCTAAAGGAGAACGACCTCCACATAAACCAAAAAAGAGGTATAAAGATTTGCTGAAGGCTTTCTTGAAAGATGCTAGCATCTCTCCTGACACATGGAAGTGTGTGTATGAGACTGTTAAGGGGAAATA
>NC_069007.1:6904886-6908510 GCF_001194135.2 Octopus bimaculoides
GTGAGTGTTTATTGAGCGAAAACACCTAAAGCTCCACGAGGCTCCAGCAGGGGATGGCTGCGCACCCTGCTGTACTCTTCCACCACAACTTTCTCTCACTCTTACTTCCTGTTTCTGTTGTGCCTGTAATTCAAAGGGTCAGCCTTGTCACACTCTGTCACGCTGAATATCCCTGAGAACTACGTTAAGGGTACACGTGTCTGTGGAGTGCTCAGCCACTTGCACGTTAATTTCACGAGCAGGCTGTTCCGTTGATCGGATCAACTGGAACCCTCGACGTCGTAAGCGACGGAGTGCCAACAAACAAGACAAGCATACATACATACATAAATGATGGCTGCCAACTCGTGTTCGAGTATTACCGTCGCCTGACCGAAAGTCCCACACATGCGAACGCTACGACCAGCCATTTTTGCGAAAGGTCTTGCTTTTTCTGTGTGTGATGATTTTTTTCATCTGAACAGGGACAACACAAACTAGAAAAAAAGAACATCATCGAATATTGTCAGTGTCGCAGGTTTCCTCTCAGAGTTTCCCCTCTCCTAGAAGGATGTTGTGACAACAGACGGGCCTCCCACTCCCAGTGGACACCAACCCAGGTATTTCCACGTCCCTGCGCATACATACACGTGTGCACATATTGTTGGATGGCCGTTGACTGCTCATGAGCCCTTCAGCCCTTTGTCAGGTTTTATATTTCGTTCTGCAGGGTGTCCAACAATCACCCTCAACACCAATTAAGCTTGACTCGACCAGGCAACAGGTTGTACATGGATTACATATTACCAGTAGCACCCAAGAACGACCTGACATACATACATACTTACATGCATACATACATACAGACAAACAGACAGACAGACAGACATAGATAGCTAGAGAGAAGAGAGAGAGAGAGACGTGTTATGTATACATAAACATTCATATATATTTGTGTGTGCGGTCGTGCATGCTTAAATATAGATAAATAGATAGATAGATAGATAGATAGATAGATAGATAGATAGATAGATAGATAGATAGATAGGTTTCTTTATTAGCCACACAGGGCTCAACATAGAAGGGACAAAATACAAATGTAGAGTTTTTCTTTTCGAGGGGGGCGAAAACAAAGCAGAGAAAAAAAAAAGATAGATAGATAGATAGATAGATAGATAGACAGATAGACAGATAGACAGATAGACAGACAGACGGACGGACGGACAGACAGACATATACATAGGTAGATATGTATGTGTGTATGTATTTATATATGTATATATGTATATGTGTTGTGTGTGTGTGTGTGTGTGCGCGCGTAAATATGTATGTACGGATGAATGGATGGAAGAGTGTGCTATACGTATGTGTGTGTGTCCGTTTATCGTTCGTTTGATTCTAAAATGTATCGATGTTATCATATATACACTCGTACACTCAAACCTAATAACCATTACTTCAGTCAATGTTGCTGCTTCATTACAACCAATATCCAATATAAATAATATTATACTTAATCTAATATCGGTTTGGCCCTTTTTGCTTTGAAGATCTCTCTCTCTCTCTCTCACTCACTCACTCATTTTCTCTCTCCTTGTATTTCTCTTTCACTTTCTCTCTTCCCTCTCCCTCTATTTTTCTTTCCCACTTTCTCTCTCTCTCTCTCTCTCTCTCTGTTTCTTTCTTTCTCTTTTTCTCTCTCTCCGCTTTCTTTCTTTCCCTCTATTTCTCTCTCTCCGCTTTCTTTCTTTCCCTCTATTTCTCTCTCTCTGTTTCTATTCGTCTGTCTCCCTCCATCTCACTAAGTATCTCTCTCTCTCTCTCTCTCTCCCTTTCTCTTTCGTTGTTACTCTCTCACTTTCTCTCTCGCTCTTTCTTTCTGTCTATCTCTCTCTTTCTCCCTTTCTCCCTTTTTCTCTCTCTTTTTCTCACTTCCAGTCTCTCTCTCCATTTCTTCTCTCTCTCTCTGTCTGCTTTTCTGTCTCCCTATCTATTTCTCTCTTTCCCTCTCTCTCTTTGTCTCACACTTTCTCTTTTTCCCTCTTTTGCTAATTTTCTCTTTCTCTCTCTCTCTCTCACCTTCCCCCTTCTCTCTTTACCCCCTCTCTCTCTCTCTCACCTTCCCTCCTTCTCTCTTTACCCCTCTCTCTCTCTCTCTCTTTCTGTTTTATATATTTTAGTAAGGAAACGACAAAGAAGAAACAATAATTCGGGCAAAAAACACCTTTGAGACATAACAACCATATATATCTCCTAAATTATGAAACATGGAAGGCAGAAAATAATAGCAATATTTCTACTCCCCACACAAGGCCTGAAACTTTGAAGGGAGAAAGTAAGTCGATTATATCGACCCCCGTATTTCACTGGTACATTATTTTATCGACAACGAAGGGACGAAAGATAAAGTCTAGCTCGGAGAAATTTCGCTCACTTTCATAATAATAATAATAATAATAATAATAATAATAATAATAATAATAATAACAGTACCAGGCAGTGGCTCTCATGGCTTCTGATCTTAATTGATTGAAAGTGTTATCATGTACATTATTTTGTCTTGGAATAACAAAAGAAAAAAGATCAAAAGGTCGCAGAAAATGAGAAACCAAAAAACTATGGGATACGCCAATGCACACAAATAGAGAATTTAAGGCCAATAGACCAGATATAGTTGCCAAAGATCATGAAGAAAAAATCACTTTCCAATTGATGTATCATTGCCAACAGGTGACAACGTTTCTCTAAAAGAAATGGAGAAACTTTCAAAATACAAAGACCTGGAAATACAGGTAACTCGAATGTGGAGTCTAAAAACAGAAACAATTCCTACCATAGTAGGCGCATTAGGTACGATAAAAAATATTCGGACAAATATATGCCGAAAACACCAAGACTTACAAATACATATAACATACAGAAAATAGCACTACTAGGCACCGCACACATCCTACGTAAAACACTTTCAAAACACTTTCAACTATAAGAACATTACAACAAACTACAGCACATACCCAACGCACACAGAGCTGCGCTCGGTAGTGCGAGCTCACCGTCCTTGATAATAATAATAATAATAATAATAATAATAATAATAATAATAATAATAATAAATGCCCTGATGCAGTACTAAGCAGTGGCTCTCATGGCTTACGAAGCTCAGGACTAAAAGCAGAGAGTGAAGGTTTTATACTGGCTGCTCAAGACCAAAGTTTATTAACCCGGAACTACCAAGCCAATGTGATAAAAAAATGGTGCTGACCCAAAATGCCGATTCTGTAACGATGCAATTGAAACTATAGACCACCTAATCTCAGGGTGTAGAGTCTTAGCACCTGTAGAATATAAAGCAAGACATGACAGAGTCGGTCAGTATTTACACTGGACAATATGTCGGCATTATAAAATCAAAACCGCTGACAAATGGTATAAACACCATCCTGAAGCTGTGACTGAGGGAGAAAATGTGTCGATTCTCTGGGACTTCCCCGTACATACCGACAAGACTATAAAAGCTAATAAACCGGATATTATTATAAAAGACCAGACAAAGAAGATGTGTTTATTAATTGACATGAGTATTCCATGTGATCATAATATAGCGGCGAAAGAATTTGCCAAGATCAGTAAATATAAAGACTTGCT
>NC_069007.1:6908520-6909239 GCF_001194135.2 Octopus bimaculoides
TATCGCTGTGAAAATAACATCCATTAATGAATTTATTTATTTATTTATTTTAAATACATATTTTACCTGTGAATTTGCATGTGAATTTGAACAGTGACAATGAATCTCTTAATGCTGGAGATGTAAGTATTTCATGTGGCGTTTTCCAGGGTGACTCTCTAACACCACTCCTTTTTGTCTAGCCTTAATACCTCTCTCGAAATTGCCCAATGATGCACAGTACGGTTATAAAAGTTTTTGATAAAAATATGGATCATCTCATTTACATGGATGATTTAAAGCTCTTTGCAAAAAATGACTAACAATTACAGGGATTTCTAGCGATTGTTAAACAATTCAGTGATGACATCAGGATGCAATTTTGCCTGGATAAATGTGCAAAAGCTACCTTTATCAAAGGAAAATGACAGAAACATCTAACGTTAACCTTGACCAGCAGAATGTCATAAACGAGTTAGAAACAAGGAAAATGCCCCTTGTATTTGAATACTATGCAAATATTCTTTTAAAAAGACTTTTCTTTTAATTTTTCCAAAATTTAATTGCTTTCCATTCTTACAGTTGAAAAAGTCTCAATGACTGAAACCGGTACTGAAATGGTTTTTATAAAATTATTTTAGCATTTTCTACCTTGACTTTTTTTCCATATATATCAACTCGTGTGTTCCTTTTCAACCTTCTACATATATATACATATGTATGTATGTATGTATGTATGT
>NC_069007.1:6909326-6911067 GCF_001194135.2 Octopus bimaculoides
TATATATACTGATATCAATATAAATATAGATATATACATACACATGCACACATAGTTTTATAAACACACATACACACACACACACACACACACACATATATATATATATAGTGTTATCCACACGCATATACATATACCTACATACGAACACACACAGAGAGAACTATCATAATTACATAGCATACAAATATTTAGCTGTTCGGTAGGAGCGCATTCTTCAGAAAAAAACGAACAATATTTTCTGGCCGCGATATTATATAAACTTCTCAATCAGCGATAAGCTTCCATCGCTGCCTCTTCTATGCCGAAACTCCAAGTTGCCAATCAGCACGTATCGGGGTTTAATGTGATAGTGGTGAGATACAGCCATTAAGGTTAATTGTAGCCAGTGGCGAGGGTGACATGTACAGGCAACGTTAAGTTCGGCTGCTGGGTAGAGGATTTAGCGTCAATACCTGACCAGGTGGTTATAGTCACGTGTGGGGATTTAATTTAGGATTATTGGTTCGGCTTGAAAGGTGCAGTGTGTGTGTGTGTGTGTGAGTGTGTCATTGTGTGTGTATGATTGTGGGTGTGTGGTTGTATATGCGTGCGTATCTGTGAGTGAGTTTATGAGAATGTGTGAGTTGTTTGTGATTGGTTTTATAGCGAGTCCATGTTTATCTGTTTGTATTCTTTGGAACAGTTGCATGCGTTTGTGTGTGCATGTGTTCGTATAAGTCTGTGTATGCGTACATTTTTATACCTGTATTTCAGTATACGTGCGTACACGTTTGCTTGTGTGTATGTGAGGGTTTGTGTATGTGTGTTTGTATATGTGCATGTTTTTTTATGTGTGTATTTATTGTATATGTGCGTGTGCATGCATGTCTGTATAAGGGCGTACGTTTATAACTGTGGTTCAGCATGCGTATGTGCCTATGTGCACATATGTTAGTAAATATATGTGTGTGTATGTGTGTGTGATTATGTTTGTTATTATTGCTAATATGTGTGTATGGGGAAATATTTTCACGTGTGCATGTGTATATTTGTGAGTGTTGCGTCTCTGTATGTGTATATGTTTATACCTGAATTTCTGTACACGCACGGGCGCATGTGGCCATGTACTGATGTGTGTACAACTGCACACGCGTGTGCGTGCGTGGGTATGTGTGTATGTGTGTGTGTGACTGTATGTGTGAGTGTGTGTGTGTGTGTGTGTGTGTATGTGTGTGTGTGTGTGTGTGTGTGTGTGTGTGTGTGTGTGTCCGTGCATGAATGAGAATTTTGGGAATTAACGATAATTAATGATGCTTTAAAAAGTTTACCAAAAGAAAACTCTTGTGCAATTCTTACGCGGTTCTCACCAGACATTTTTATAGGAATATAAACACTTGCTCCATCATGGATGGCGTCGACGCCGTCAGCATTGTCATGGCTACCACCAATACCGCCACCACCACCACTACCAGCATCATCAACATCGTCCTCGTCCTTGCTAGAGTTAAGCGTGATTTTTCATCACCGTAATAATAATAGTAATAATAATAATAATAATAATAATAATAATAATAATAATAACAATAATAATCCTTTCTACTATAACGATTTCTACTATAACGATTCTGCCAGCTCGCCGTTCTTGATTATAATAATAATAATAATAATAATAATAATAATAATAATAATAATTGATTTTTAAAATCTCAATCGCAGGATAATGCTAATAATATAGCTTGAACAGGATAAACTACCCCTA
>NC_069007.1:6911077-6912160 GCF_001194135.2 Octopus bimaculoides
ATAATGCTAATAATATAGCTTGAACAGGATAAACTACCCCTATTTTACAGAAAAAAGTGTAGGTGGTTAGCTGTGGACTCGAACTCACATCTCCGTGATTACGCGTCACGATGCTCTGGCCGATTGAGCTAAACTCCCACACTACAGATTCCTCTGCAAATAATAATAATAATAATAATAATGATGATGATAATAATAATAATAATAATAATAATAATAATAATAATAATAATAATAATAATAATATCTAGAAAAAATAGAGAACAAGAGAAAAGATCTGACAATCCCTAACGAAACTAATAGACAATCTACACTACTAAGTAACAAGAAGAGAACAAAAATACTGTGTAAATACAAAATTACAGAAAAAGGTTTACCTGAGGTAAAAGAAAAGCTAAAGCAAGATGTCCTGGCCAAAACACAAAGGATCCGCCGGTATGAGAAACGCCAACGTTTCTTTGAACAAAACAAACAGTTCAACTCCAACCCCAAAAGATTCTACCTAGAACTTGGCAAAAATAAAATAGACATAAATGCAGCACCAACAGCAGAAGAAGTGGAAGAGTTTTGGGAATGAAATATGGTCAGCGAAGGAACGACCTCAGAAAAGATCTATGAAAACAACGAACTCCGCACCTGAACAACTCTGGGCCCCTATAACAACTGAAGAGGTCATCAAGGCACTGCAAAGACTAAGCAACTGGAAGGCACCCGGGTTACGATAAGATCCTCAACTTCTGGTTAAAATATCTGACAGGAACACATAAAAAGCTGGCTGAGAAATTTAATGACATACCAGCAGAGCCAGAGACAATGCCTGAATGGCTCACGGAAGGGAAAACTATCCTAATTCCCAGCCGCAGAAAGAAGATGGGTCTAAGTATGGCCTGAATCGATTACCGAAAGACATTTGATAGTATTCCCCACACATGGGAAATAATAATAATAATAATAATAATAATAATAATAATAGTGAAGATGATGATGATGGTGATGATGGTGATGATGGTGATGATGATGATGATGATGGTGATGGTGATGATGATGATGATGATGATGATGATGGTGATGATGATGATGGCT
>NC_069007.1:6912822-6913945 GCF_001194135.2 Octopus bimaculoides
GGGTATAATGGGCTTCGTATATTTTACCCCAGTGTCACTTTGATGGCATTCACTGCTCTCACTCAATAATAATAATAATAATAATAATAATAATAATAATAGTGAAGATGATGATGATGGTGATGATGGTGATGATGGTGATGATGATGATGATGATGGTGATGGTGATGATGATGATGATGATGATGATGATGGTGATGATGATGATGGCTGAGAGGCTCAGGACACAAAGCAGAGAATGAAGAATTTTTAATTGCAGCACAAGACCAAAGCCTTCCCACCGGAAATACAACGAGTAACTGCAAAATATATGGTGATGGAGAAGAGATAATAAATTATATTGTCTCTGACTGCCCAGTCCTGGCTAAGAAGGAATATATTCACAGACATGACAGAGTTGGGACCTACATACACTGGAAGCTATGCCAACACGATGGAATAACAATAGGAAAAAAATAGTATCGGCATACCTCAGAAAAGGTCACCAAAAATGAGAAAGCAACCATACACTGGCATATGTCAATACACACAGAAAAATCAAGGTTAAAATGCCGGATATAGCTGTCAGAGATCTCCAAGAAAAAAGTGCTTTCTAATCGATGTATCAATACCAACAGATGACAATGTTTCTCTAAAAGAAACGGAGAAACTTTCAAAATATAAAGATCTGGAAATATAGGTAACTTGAATGTAGAGCCTAAAAACGAACAATTCCTGTTATCGTGGGCGCATTAGGTATGATAAAAAAAAACATATTCAGATAAATACAGAACAAATACATCAGGACTTCTGTCAAACAATTTAACCACAAAAAAACCACAGCACAAACCCAATGCACAGAGCTCGGCTCGGTAATGCAGTGAAAACACGTGATAAAAATAAGACTACTGAAGAAGAAGAAGAAGAAGAAGAAGAAGAAGAAGAAATGAATAAATAAATCTCTGAACACAAGCAGAAAATAATGGGGGTGCATCATAGCCATGTGGTGGGAAGAATTCTTTGGGGTTTGAATAATTCACCTCTGGGAACATTGTGCTTCTTTCAACACCATTAAACAACCCTTATTCAGGGACCTTTTGAGTGGGATTGGCTACTCGACGTGAAGAAAATTCTAACCGGGCCC
>NC_069007.1:6914318-6917444 GCF_001194135.2 Octopus bimaculoides
AATAAAAAAAATATTCAGACAAATACATAACAAAAATACCAGGACTTACAAGTATATATAACATACAGAAAATTGCACTACTAGGTACTGCACACATCCTACGCAAAACACTTTGAATACAGTAACCATAAGAGCATCACAGTAAACCACAGCACATACCCAAGGCACACAGAGCTGCGCTCGGTAGTGAAGTGAAAGCACGTTATAAAAATAAAACTACTGAACAATAATAATAATAATAATAATAATAATAATAATAATAATCCTTCCTACTATAGGCACAAATCCTGAAATTTGGGGTAGGAAACTAATCGATTACATCGACCCTAGTGTTCCACTGGTGCTTAATTTATCGTCCTCGACAGGATGAAAGGCAAAAACAACCTTGGCGGAATTTGAACTCAGAAAGTAGCGGCAGACGAATTACTGCTAAGTATTTCTCCCGGCGTCCTAACGATACTGCCAGCTCGCCGCCTTAATAATAATAATAATGATTTCATTTATATGCCACCATGCGAAGGATGAGGGGACAATGCAAAAACAGACATAAAGTGTGGTGGGGTTTACATATAATGGAAGGATAAAATAAAAAGTATACACGGTATACATTAGTATACATAGTATTTGACACATAGTCTATGACACTAGAAAAAGAGGTAAAAAAAGGATCGTTACGGGGGATCTCATGAAATAAGACTTGCATATAGTTCTACCGATTACATTGGGGCTATTTTTCAAAATGCCTCAGCTCCGGCGCGCAAAATTCCGGAAACAATTCTGCAGAGAATAATTCACTGCAGTATATTTTAATCGGTAGAACTATATACAAGTCTTATTTCATGAAGACAATTCGTGTATAGTTCTGCAAATTATATTGATTCTAGAACGACTGTGCTGATGAGAACACGGATGTTGTTACGTAAGTAAAACGTTAATGTCGAAAGCGGTACACAATTAATTCTTTATTCTATGTTTCTCATTTTGTCCTACCCGCTTATGTTCTAGTGTTTGCTGATTTTTTTTTTCTGGAGAACATGATTTTTCTTTTGTGGTTGGGTCGTTGATGATTTCTTTCTAGCATATCGGATGTCCACTTAGTGGTCATCCCTTCTTATACACAAGTAATACAATTTTTCTGAATTTTCAGATTTTTTTTTATATGCTAGGCCACTTGGTTTTAAATTGAATTAATATTCAATTTATCACCCTATTTTCTGAATTTTCAGATTTTTTTTTATATGCTAGGCCACTTGGTTTTAAATTGAATTAATATTCAATTTATCACCCTATTCATAATTTAAATAGTTATATTCTCCAGTCGGCAACAATAATATTGGTTGCCGAACGAGGCTAGCAGAACCGTTAGCACGCCAGGCAAAATACTTAGCAGCATTTCGTCCGTCATTCCGTCGTGAGGTCAACTCTGCTTTTCATCCTTTCAGAATCAAGATAAACACCAGTTGAGCACTGGGGTCGATGTAATTAATTTACCCGCTTCCGCTTCAGAACATAAAACCTTATGATATATAAAAAAAAAAAACGTTTATTAATGGCTTCTCCAAAATATCAGCCATTCATAAATTTTTGTATCATTTCCAAGTTATTTATTTATTTACATTGCTTTAATCTTGTCGGCGGTTGTTCTTGATGTTGCTGTCGTTAACAATGTTGTTTAACCTCATGTTAGATCTAATCCAGTAGATTCATAACCCAAGGCCTTTCGGTCCTCGGCATGTCGCCTTTTCTATTTATACCACACGCTTATATTATCTCTAATGCTTTCTTGTATATTGAATGCCGTATTCTCATTGAATCTATTCAAGATATACAAAATAGATTTAATGAAAGGCATACATTTTGTTTAAGCTTGTCTCTAAGTTTAGTGTTTGTTTGTCGTCTGGTTTTACACACACACACACACATATAATATACGCGTGTTTATTTTTTTGTATTGGAACTCAGCAAAACAAAACCTCCGCCGCCGCCGTCGCTGCCCCCCCCCCGCCACTCTTTCTTTTTCGTGATTGAAAATAGCATCAAAATTCTTGAAGACCAGAAACGTTTAGAAAACAGCTGTTTCGAGTCGATATTTCCGCGCCAATCGATCTTCACGATTCTGTCTATATCTTAGTGTCGCTGTCTGTCTGTCTCTCTCTATCTCTCACTGTATCTTCCCCCACCTCCTCTCTCTCTCTCAATCTATTTATTTCGCCTGTTCTCTTTCTCTGTCTCTCAATATCTCTCTCTCTCTCTCTCTCTTTCCCTCTCTCTACTCAATCTGTCTATTTATTTATCTATCTATATGTGTGTGAGTGTGTATAAACATATATATTTGTATATGTATGCGTGTGTGTGTGTGTGTGTGTGTGTGTGTGTATGTGTGTGTGTGTGTGTGTGTGTGTGTGTATACCTTGCCTCCACCCTTTCCCTCATTCCTGCCCTCCCTCTCACTCACTATCTCTCTCTCTCTCACTTTCTCTCATTATCGTCCTCTCTCTCATGTCCTCACAGCCCTTACTTCTTCTGCGCAAGCCGTGCCTTATATAAGCGCTTCAACTCGGCCCATACAATGCTCTGCTATCACTCAACCTAACAATATGCTCCGTCTTATCTGCTTGTCAATCCTTGCTTTTGTGGCTTTCGCAGGTAATATAATTATAACTTTTATTATCTTACATTCTTTTTATTTGTTTCACTCATTAGACTGTGGCCATTCTGGAGCCCCCCAGAACTTACGTTTCGTTTTAAGTCTGGTATTTATTCTATTGGCTCCTTTTGCCGAACGACTAAGTTACAGGGATGTAACAAGCCAACACCGATTGTCAAGCGGTGGGTAGGAAAGTACGCAACGATACGCGCGCACGCACACACACACACGTATATGTATATTCTTTTATTCTTTTACTTGTTTCAGTCATTAGACTGAGGCCATACTGGAGCACCGCCTTAAAGGGTTTTAGTCGAAGAAATCGACCTCAGGACTTCTTCTTTGTAAGCCTAGTATCGGGCTCTTTTGCCGAACCGCTATACATAAGTTGACTCTTATACACATGTTTTGAAATACATCTTGGAGAAAAAAATTCACCGTGGAGAAACTTTTAGAACACCTTATATATATATATATAT
>NC_069007.1:6918412-6919478 GCF_001194135.2 Octopus bimaculoides
AAATTGATATTGATCAATTAAAACGAGTGGTCTAGCATATTAAAAAAATCCGAAGATTAAGATTATATTACATACAAAAATAAGAGGAATGACCAGCAAAAGTGGACTCCTATATGCTAGAAATAGATGCCGAATCATCTAACCACGAAAAATATGTTCTCAGTAAAAATTTAGCGACACAACAGACTATAAAAGGGCAAGACAAATGAAAAAATACTAAATAAAAAAAACGATTAACCTACGTACCATGGTTTCACCTGTTAAAATTTACATAAGTAAATATCTGCAGGATCATCAGAGTAGTCCGTCGATTTATAAAATATAATTTCCAGAACTATACACATGACGTCCACCCGAAAGGGAGCACGTGTAGAGTTCTACAAATTACATTCAGTGTATCCTTTCAAATGTCCTCAATATTTTATAATAGCACACTCACTGCATTCTTCAAGCTCTGTCAAGTGGATCCATTCGCTCAAACCTTACTGTATCCACAGATTCCATCGTACTACACTTGGAATGGAAAACAATGGACTCCAAGGAAAGCAGTTCAAAATGTTCATTGATATCCTGGCATTAAGTTTCACACTTGCCTTGGCCGAGTATACACAGTACATCCCACTCAACAAGAGTGCTTCTACCTCCGTCTACTACTGCATGAGGTCAGAGGCCCCACATCTTTCCAGGCCCTAAAAACCTTTCATGGACATGTCTGCACAACATACAGAGAAGTCTGCTATCGACAAGGACTGTTGGAAGATGGTGCACAATGGGATGCAACTTTGGGAGAGGCTGCTTTATCAGAATCACCTAAAAGTTTCAGGGCACTGTTTGCAGTATTACTACAGACATGCGAATTGTGTGATCCTGCAACTCTATGGCTCAAGTACAGGGACAACCTGGCTGAAGACTTTCACTGGCAAGCTCAACGGCTCTATCCTGACATGGAGGGTATCAGCAATGAAGTCTATAACAAAACTCTCATTGACATTGAAGACAGAATTGCTACACTGGGTGGTAATGAATTGCCCACATATGGCCTGCCACAGACATTCAGGTCAGGGTC
>NC_069007.1:6920273-6920988 GCF_001194135.2 Octopus bimaculoides
GGTCTCTCCACTTATTTATATTTAAATACTAGCAGCTAAGCCCGGTTTCACCCGGTCAGATAACGACGCGAAGAGAGAAACGAAGACATAAAAAAGAGGAAGAAGTGGATACGAAGTGGTGTTTGGGCGATTGATCTTGGTAGAAAAAAAAAGAATGTCATGGTGAGTTAGTAAGGAGAGCAAAGCAAGACTGGACTTACATGGGCTGGCAGGACGATGAAAATATTGCGGAGTTGAAATTGGAGCAGTTGAAGTTGCCGTTGTTATCATTGGAGTGCCTCTTGGTAGACAACATTCTTCATCCTTCCCTCGGATGCAAAAATAGAAAGACCATGGGGACAGCCAACGTACAGTTGTGCGTGTGACAATACTTGCTCTGTCAGATTCAAACCAACCGCTTGCACTGATTGTCCCTGCGCCTTGTTGATTGTCATGGGAAAGCAGAGTTTGATGGGAAATTGCATGTTTAAACTTGTAGGTCGTATCGGAGTGGGTAAGGGACATGGGAGTTATAAGTGTGTCTTAGCCAGCGGCCGGTTCATTCAAGATTGTTGCCGTCAGAACTCGGGAGCACAATTTTTTGATAATCATCCGCGTACCATTGCACATTATTGGAGCATCTAAATTCCTTAGCAGCATGATTGGCGCGCCAACTTTCAGATGCAGTTCGTGAGCTGGTAGTTCTGCGGGTGCCCCCTTTTGTCAGATTTATCAT
>NC_069007.1:6922619-6923980 GCF_001194135.2 Octopus bimaculoides
TATATATATATAACGTTTTTAATACAACAGATCTATTAAGAATTTATTCTTTGAAATAAAAGTTAAAAGACCTTGACTTTTAATGGTGTATAACATTTAGCGTTAGATAAATAGCTTGTTAATATTAATAATTAAAATATTTTTTGTCATTTCTTCTACTAACAGAGGGCCGCAAACATCACATTGTTAACGGCACATTTGGTGACATTTGTGAACTCCCACACATCGTTTTCGTTGCTATAAAGAAGGATGGCAAAGATTTCGGTTGCAGTGGTTCTCTGATCGATTCCGAGCATGTCCTCACCGCTGCTCACTGCCTGTAAGTACTCGTCTTTCTTTCCTTTTTACCAACGCGGTCCCATACATGCTCACTGTTCATCCCAGTTTGTAAGGACTGGCTGTATTCTCTCTCTCTCTCTCTCTCTCTTTCTCTCTCTCTACTTCACACTTTGTATTTCTCGGAGTACGTGGGGGTTCAACAGAGTAATAGATTCTACAGCTCAGTGGATCAAATAATGAGGAAAACTAAAAAAAAAAACATTTAAACCTCAAATGATTCGTCTTTAATGAGTGAACTCGAAGTAGATAAAGCTATATGTAATTCTTTCTACTACAGGTACAAGGCATGAAAATGGGAGGAAGAGGGCCAGTCAATTACATATACTCCATTGCTTAAGTGGTTTATATTTTATCGACCCCGTAATGATGAAAAATTCCACACAACTTCAAAGTCCTCTTGAATGCTTTGCATACCGGATCGTCACAGCAAGTTCAAGGAAATGAGAATAATCACTACCATAAAAAAAGAATGGTTCAATTAATCCTTAAACTGCACCTTACTGGGAAATTAACATGATGCTCCTCCGTAATATACATATTGTCAGGTCCCCAATAGGTGCAATTATGACGGTCAATGGAGCCATTTAATTTAAAAGTACCTTCACATGTTGGAAAGTGTGCATCTTCTATACATCTTGGCCAAGTACCACGCGCAAAATTACACTCATTGGTCCGGATCATGTACATTAAGAAAATGGACTATTCTTGGAATGTAATTTTCCAAAGACAGTGCTTCAAAATGTGAAGGGCATTTGAAATTCCTATCTCATAACTCAGAGTACAAATATTCTTCAATTCTACCAATGCATTTCTAGTACTCTTTCTTGCTTTCTGAAGCTCTTTGATATCCATGGTCTTCGAAAACGTAATTTTTGGACGTTCTGAGCGGTTCTGTCTGCTACAAACTTATCACAAATTCGGGTGATGGTAAGTTTCGTAGCAGACGGATATGTTTGAAACTCTATACGTGAGATCCGCTGATTATGTGTGTATATATATATATATATATATATATATATATA
>NC_069007.1:6923990-6933763 GCF_001194135.2 Octopus bimaculoides
TATATAAATTTAATGAATGGAATGAAACGCATATTATAACTGCATACTTTTATCCCGACATATGTATTTATTTTACTAGGAGAAAATGAATACATATAATAAAATAATATGTGTGTGTGTGTGTGTGTGTGTGCATATATACATGCATACATACTCACACACACACACACACACACGTTTGTACTTTCGTCTCTGTTGCAGGGCAGGAAATGTAACCCATATCACAGTCATGTTCGGCTCCGAACACAAATATTATATGTTGCACAAATATATCGCAAAGTCCTATTTTGCTCACTTGGAGTACATAAAGAATGACGTCACAGTCCGTAAGTATTGAAACCTTGTTATTGCATATTGGGAAACGCGAGCGCAGGGTTGGACGTATAGTTGATGCGTGGTTAACAAGTCAACAGATGACTAACTAGATACGAAATCGATCCCACTGTGGGGTGCATTGGACAATTGAGTACGATGTTGTCGTTGTTCAGTAACTGGAAGATTACCGCTGCACTATTACGATAAAAAGGGTCGAGCAGAAAGCACGTGCGAAAGGCAGCCGTATATATATATATATATATTGATAAAAAAAGAGTAGGTGGCATACGAGTGGGTATATATTTATAAAAAAGAAGTTTGAAAATGCCAATATATAAAAAATGAATTTTAATTTAACATTTTGTCAGAGATATTTTTAACATGTTTCGGTTCTTGTAAAGACGAACCTTATCAAAAATACATATTTAAAAAAAGGAAATTAAATGGAGAGTTCATAATTGTTCCTTACTGGTGTCAATACTCCACGTGGGGGCATTTTTTGTTGGTTGTAGCAGTAGTAGTGACCGTGTTGGCAATGGTAAATGGCAGAAATGTACTATATATTATATTTCCATCACGATTGATCTTACCAATCGGTTTCCCGCGTGGAATACAATGGAATGTTAGGTGACAATCCGATAATATTAATTTGCGGTCATCAGATTTAGCTGATATGGAAGGGAATATGGTGACATATGTGTGTGTGTGTGTGTGTGTGTGTGTGTGTATGCGCGCGCATGTATGTATATGTATTTTATCTCTTACCTGTTTCAGTCAGTAGCCTGTGGCCATGCTGCAGCATCACTTTGAACAATATTTTTTTTTATTCCAATGAATCGACACGAGTACTTATTTCTTGTTAAGCCTGTTAATCATTGTATCGCTCTCTTTTGACAAAATGCTATGTTACAAGCACGAAAACACATCAACACAGACACAAAGATCAACACATAGATACGTACATATATATACGATGGGATTCTTTCAGTTTCCGTCTCCCAAATTCACTCAAAAAGCTTTGGTTGGCCCGAGGCTATAGTACAAGACACTCGCCCAAGGTGCCACGTAGTGGGACTGAACCTGAAACCGTGTGGTTGGGAAGCAAACTCTTACTACACAGCCATGCTTGAAAGGCTGTCATTACTTTCGAGACAGTACTTCTTGATACACCAAATATTTTGGCTGCATTCGTTACGCTAGCGCCTGCCATACGAGCACCAACAATTTGACCTCTTTGAAAGTCTGGTAGATCTGTCATTTTAATGAATTTTAATTACCTTTTTCTGATGATATCTGAAAAGAACCAGCAATTTTAGCAAAACATATTATGCAACACTAATAATAAATCAAAAAGCATAAAAATAAACAGGCTTTTGACGGTTTTATAGATATTTCAAAATTATGATGCTATGATGCTAGGTGTTTCCATTATTTTGTCCAAATCCTGTATATATATATATATGTTTTCACTGTCCATTTTTTCCTATCTTGGTTTGTGTTTGCCACCTTGGAATCCTCTGTTTAGTGGGTCGATCCACTACTCTATTCTAGAGTACGATCTGCCTTATCTTCGAAATGTCTAGTTAGAATAGAGGCAGCTGACGAAGGATTAATTCCAAGTGGCTATCTGTTTTCCTATGTGTTCGTTCCGTGGTCTGTAGTTCCTTGTTCTAACGTCCTGTACCCTGATATGCATCTATATACACATGTAGATGTAAGTATGCACATATATGTGTGTATACATGCATATATATTCTTTGTATTATATATATATATATATATATAAGAATGTTTTATATATATATAAATTATTCCTGTCGCGACTTGCTTTCAGATTCTTCTTTTATGTTCTTTTAGTCAACGACATTGCCGTCATTAACCTTGGCCAGAAAATTCCACAGGAGACGTGTCTGGAACCAATTCAACTCGCTGAAAAAGATGACGAATTCGAAGAGAAATGCATAATCGCTGGTTGGGGTAAAACATCATGTAGGTTGACATTCCTAAAGAATAAATTTAGAAGTTGATCCCACCATTCCACGTCATTAATACCTCCCCCATCATTCTCTTTTCTTCTGATCCATTCACTGTCTTCCATTCTGTTTGTCGTTAATCCAGCACATTTAAATTGATTAACTATATACACATTGATTATGTATCTATATACGGAGTGTTGTTAAACATCTTTGAAACAGCTGTAGAAGATAGTTCAACCGTGAATCTCATAAAATTTGTCCTTTTTTTCTGCTGTTTGCTATGATGTATAAGTAGGGCAGCTGAATCGTTAGCACACCGGACAAAATGTTTAGCGGCATTTTGTCCGTCCTTACATTTTGAATTCAAGTTTCTCCGAGATTGACATTGCCTTTCATATTTTGGGGTCGATTGAATAAGTACTGGTTGGCCATTGGTGTAGATGTAATCGACTTACCACTCCCCTCAAAAGCTGCTGGCCCTGTACCAAAATTTATTATTGTTATTATTATTATATTCGTCCGACTTCATGATCTGAGTTCAAATTCCGCCGAGATCGACTTTACCTTTAACCCTTTCGAAGTTGATAAAATAAGTACCAGTTGAGTATTTGAGTATTGGGGTCGATGTTTACGACTATACCCCTCTCCTAAATTTCAGGCCTTGTGCATTTAGTAGAAAGTATTATTATTATTATTATTATTATTATTATTATTATTATTATTATTAAGAAGGCGGATTGGCAGACTCATTAGCATGCCCAGCAAAATGCTGCTAAGCATTTTGTCTGTCTTTACGTTCTGAATTCAAATTATATTGCGGCAGGCTTAGCCTTTCATCCTTTCAAGGTGATAAAATAAGTACCAGCTGGGCGCTGGGATCGATGTAATCGAATTGCCCCTCCCCCAAAATTTCAGACATCGTGCCTATAACAGAAAGGATTATTTATTTATTTATTCATTTATTTATTTATTTATTTAGTCATTTTATGATTTTCTTTGCTTCATTTGTTTTGTATTCATTTTTGCTTTTCAGTTTTTATCTTCATATACACACACACATAAACGCATACATACATACATACATACATACGTACGTACATACGTACATACGTACGTACGTACGTACGTACGTACGTACGAAGTGCATACATACCTACGCCCACATACGCACATGCAGACGCATAAAAAACACACACACGCACAAACGTATGTTTACTGACACACTCTCCTTGTATTTCAGGGGAGTCTGCACCAACAATATTCCTGTTAAAGGGTGAGGTACCCATAATACCGAAGAAAGTGTGCTCAACCGTAGCTAACGGCCTACAAGATCAGCATATATGTGCTGGTAACCAGCTACGTAATGGAACTACAACTTGCAAGGTAAATAATATCTTTTGTTTTATTCTGCGGCACATGGGCCAACTGTCTCGTTTCCATACGTACGTGCATCTTATATGCTATCAAAAATAGTATATACATATACACAGAGACATGTGAACCCGTTATTATTTCCTTTAGCATATATTTTCTTCCCCTCTTTGTTCTAATCTGTTTTTGATTGTCTGTTCCTTAGCATACAAACATACATACATACATACATACATACATACATACAGGATGGCTGCCACCTCATTATCGAGTATGGCCATTGCACGAAGCTTAACTCAACGGTGCTGTGATCGAATGTGACTTTTTATCCCAGCCAAAGATCTACAATGTCTTGCACAGAGTTGGCATCCAAAACCTTACCTGACAATAGCTGGCTGTTGTTGTAACTGGGCTCCATGTACCATTGCGTGTCGTTTAAGTCCTCTTGCTGAATCACACTCCCTTCCACATGCCCGACAGACAGGATTAGTATGGTGTGTAGCATCATCTCCAGCGGCCTGGTGGTCAATCATCGGTCTTGCTTTATGACTCCGAAGATGACTCATGATTCCAGCTTTACTGAGTCAGACACTGCATGTCAGTGTCATAGGAAGACCCTTACTATCTGGAAGTGCAACAACAATGCCCTTCCTGACATCCCCCCTTAATTTCTCATGTGCAATTCGTGATTTTTCATACATACATACATACATACATATTCGAAGCGACAAGTCACGTATTTGGCGTGGGAGACTATTTATTGAAAATACGATGAATCCTATCTCCAGCTTTGGAGCCACAACTATCAGCCTTGTTAAATAACTGTTTAATCTTCAGATAAATTACCTGAGAGAGCCTTTCAGTCACAATTGTAATGATTTTTGACTGAAACTTGAATTTAGCATGCAAAGAGTTACTACAAACAACATGGCTGGACACATCAACAACACAATCGAGGAACAGAACGAAAACAACAGCTCAACAGGCAAACAAACTCTTTCTAGCTGTAGTTATAAAAGAAACCGTAACTACAAAACTCATTTCTCTTGGAGTTATGAATTGAATAATGATCTATTTAACTGCAACGAAAAAGCAAACTAAAACCCCGCTGTTGGCTATATGAATCGATTGGGACGATCTGCATTCAGAATTAAATCTATCCTCTGAACACGAATGTGTGTGACTAGAAAAATACAAAAGAAAGAGGACAGATATGGACCATTGAAAAGGATTTTGCAAATCCAGAACCCAAGATACACTTTCAGCTTTTTACCTATAATTATTGGAGCAACAGGATACATACCAACCTGTCTGAAGCAAAGTATGGCTGAATTTGGGATCTTGGGGAAAAATGCAATTCCTTAATTCATACGCTACAAATGATCACGATATCTGGGACAATAAAAATCAGTAAAACCTTCTTAAGATTTAAAGAATGATGGTTAAAACAAGATACTTTCCTTCATAACCTTGCTACCAAGTCAGTGGTTGGTCAAAATTTAATCTAGAATTAAAATTAAAAGAAAGGAACGTACGTACATACACACATACATACATACATACATACATACATACATACATGATGGCCGTCCACTCGTGACCGAGGAAAACCATTGCCGACATTCAGGAACATTGTGCGCTCTAGGACTAACTTATATTTTGTATTTTCGGCCCCGTTGGTGGCTAATGAACCCTGCTCTTGACAAGCATACACGACTGCAAACATTGCAGACCAAGCTTTTCCCATTCACCATACGAGCTGTGCGCTTTCGCGCAGCTCGCTTAAGTTCTTCATGCTGGATACGTGCTCTCTCAAAAGTGTCGATCCCCTCCTTAACCTGCTTCCTCCATCCGTGGCGATGACAGGCATTGTTCTCCCAGTCAGTGTCCTGCATATCACAGGCCTTTAATGAGGACTTGACACAGTCCTTAAATCGCAGCCTTGGTTTCTGCCGGAGTCTCCTTCCATTCACAAGTTCTCCATATGGCATCTGCTTAGGAATCCTGCTATCCTGCATTCTAATAAGGTGTCCAGTCCAACGTAACCGGTGCTTGTGCACCATCACCTCAATACTCAAGATATCAACTGTCCTCAGGATCTGTGTGTCTGGAATTTTTTAGGTCCAGCCAACATTGAGAATGTGCCTGAGACATCTCTGATGAAAGCGTTCAAGGACCTTTACCTGACGTTTGTACAGAGTCCATGTCTCACATGAGTAAAGGAGCGATGTCAGTACACATGCACGGTACACAGCAACATACATACATATATACATACATACATACTTGCATGCATACATACATACATACATACATACATACATACATACATACATACATGGTGGCTGTCAACTCGTAGACGAGTTTGACCATCACTAGCAAATTATCTTATGCTAGATGTTAAAAAGAATGGTTGTCAGCAAAACCAGTGCCGAAATGCGCCGTCAATAACAGCTTGCACAACACCACTAAGAGTGTCAACTACAAAACCGAATTGTCCAGAAAGAAACAAGCAAGAACAAAATCTATGAATTCACAATGAGGAGGGAAGAGATTTATTTCGGAATTTCCTTTTCCTAGAGAGAGATATCTAAGCAAAACTAGGGAGCTCTCACTCTCAGTTGTTCAAGAACCATTGACCATACTGATTTCATCCATCCTTTGACAGGTTTTGCATTTCGTTGTACGAACATCCAACGAAAGTCAGCCTCCTTACCAAGCAAACGTGGTAGCTTGCTAGCTTAGACGCCGAAGGCCTGACCATGTGACAGGTTTACCAGGTTATATGTTGCCAGTTGTACTAAGAATAATCTGATACGTACATACTCCTCAAATGTTATTTAATCAAAACAAATCTCCTCTTGACTATCACGTTAATCTTACCAACTGTTATTTAATTTTCTCTAATCTATCATCTTAATTTGTCATGTGATTTTACTAAAATGATTACATTATCTAACCTGATCTTCTCTAATCTTTTCTTCTCTTCTAGGGTGACTCGGGAGGCCCGTTGACCTGTCGCCGTAAAAGCGACAGGAAACTCGTTCTGGTTGGCGTTGTCTCATACGGCGATAAATGCGACAACGGAATGTCAGTCTTCGCGAAAGCCTCTTATTTCGCCGAATGGATTAAAGTTCACACAGAAAAGCAAGAATAACCCTGGAATACTTGGAGATACAGCTACCAGAAGAAATGCATTCGGATCAATGGATGATCGAGTATTAAGATCAACAAGAACTGCTGCATCTCAATTGCTATGAACATGGAAAATCAGAAAAAAAATTTCGTCACAAGGGTAATTGTCAGTGGTGTATATATAAATGTATGTAAATATGTATGTATATATATATATGCGCACAGTCTGTTATATATATTCCTCTATGTATACAACGCATGTGAATGTACACCGATTAATTAAAACAGAAAAATATCTATTTTACAATTTTCGATTAATTTTCTTGTTGTTTTTCAACAACATGAACAACAACCACAATAACATCAACGATTACAATAACAACGACAGAATAATATCAACAACAACCACAATTAAAGAGCCATGTATGTATCATACTCAAGGCAAATACATCACGGAAAGCCAAATTTTAGTATATGTACTGTCGAAGCAGGTACACCGAAAGCCAAATTAGCAGCAGGATTTCTCCGGAGATATCCCTTATTGACGTGCTGTGTTAAATAATATAAGACTATTTCAATAGCAGGTGAAAATGGCCCGGCCCCGGTGGCAAGAATATTAGATACGCATCTCTGCATTTTGGGACATCATCAGTAGCATGTACTCAAAAGCGACTGAAAAATTAGCTGCCAATCTGAATAAAAATTCGCTATGTGCCACAGAAGCAGTATTATTTTAATGCAGCAAAATGTATACCATGTTCAAAACAATTACCTCAAAGAAAACTGTGTTATTCTTCAGAAAGAAATGCGCATCCACCATTTCCACCACCGATGCTGGACGAGTTTCGACTGCTACTGGTATATTTTGTGTTTTTAACACAGTGCGTCCCGAAGAGATATTATGTCCTGACGGGCACAGCAGTTAACTTGGCTTTCCATGATGTATTTACATTAAGTATGATAGGCAGATTGCTATATTTTAATCAAATATTGCTTTTGTTGCTGCTAGAAAACCACTACAATAACACCAACAACATCAACAATAATGGTATCAGACAAAATAAACAACAAAAAACAACAGCAACAACAGACAAGCTACAACAACAGCAGCAACATCATCAATATCAACAGCGACAGCATCAAGAACAACAATAATATTCATATGCCAGCTATAAATAGCTAAATCTTGTTCGAAAATCACGCATCTTAGTTTCATAAGCACAAAAGGATACATTGGATAATGTACTGTTTAGGTGTACAGTAAACGAGAAACAGACGAGGTGGCCATGGTTAGAAAGCCTGTTGCTCAAGGCTGATGTAGCCTAAACAACAACAACAACAGCAGCAACAATAATAATTATATCAAAAACGTGCTCATGAGAGAGCCTCTACATGGTTGTTCGACCTGCTAGAAATAGCAGTCGTTGATATTAATTAATAAATGACAAAGGAACGGGCGTCACGTAATCATCTTCTAATTAACTTACAGCTGTTTCTGCCATTTAATAGCTCCGAGAAAGCTATAGGATGTTGTACAATACGTTGGTTCTTATAGCGGAAACAACAGTGAGATAATGACGTTGATTATGTAACACTTTCCCATCGTCATTTATTAATCAATGATGCACTTTCTATACCAGCGTAACAATTTACAATGTAGCAGATATATATATATGTGTATATGAATATATTCTTTTACTTGCTTTAGTCATTTGACTGCGGTCCTACTGAAGCACCGCCTTAATATGTGTGTGTGTTTTAAAAACTGTTTATCTGGTTATTGCAAGTCTAAGCGAAATCATAAGATAGATAGATAGATAGATAGATAGATAGATAGATAGATAGATAGATAGATAGATAGGGATATGTGTGTGTGTCCAAAGAATTTTCATAGGCGGAGGAAAGGCGCACTCGTAGATTACGAGGTAATATGCAATATCAATTTAGCTTCGTAACAATCAATTTTTGTTATCAGTGTCGTACAAAACTAAAAGTCTTCCCAGACTGGAAAAATATTTTAATACTCATCAGGCTTAGCTGATAAAAAAAATATAACTGTGTTTCTTTTATTCTGAAGGTTTGAAACACCACAACCAATTGACAAGTCATACAGATACTACCATAATAATAAGAATAATAATTCTTTCTACTGGAAGCACAAGGCCTCGAATTTGGGGGAAGGGATTAAGTCGATTACATCGCCCCTTGTGATGCATGCGCCTGGTGTACCCTTGTCAGACGGGTAGTCATGATGGGTATAATGGGCTTCGTATATTTTACCCCAGTGTCACTTTGATGGCATGCACTGCTCTCTCACTCAATAATAATAATAATATGTAAACGCTATAAAATCAGCACCCCTGCTTACTGGTATGAACACCATACTGAGCCAGTCGTTGAAGGTAAAAATATCACTATCGTCTGGGACTTTCCAGTCAACACTGACAGAACAATCCAGGTTAATCGACCAGACATAGTTACTAAAGACAGAATAAAACACTTGTAAGTGTTTCCGCTGATAAAAATATATATGTGAAGGAATTTGACAAACTAAGTAAATATAAGGACCTGGAAATTGAAATGCAAAAGATGTGGCATCTTAAAGCAAGAACTTTTCCTGTTATTATAGGCGGTACCCTAGGTATGATTTAAAAAAATGGGATGTCAGAAACATCTAGATAGGATCCCAAGAGAACCATGTCTCAGAGAAATCCAATAGATTGTACTAACAAGTACTGCCCACATCCTTAGAAAACCCCATCCATTTAAATGTCTGTGTTGTATTACATGAAGATATTTCTCTACTTCCCTTCCCCAAGCTTTCAGTCATACTGGAACATCTATCCTTCACTCGCCCTAGGGCACTGGGTATGTCTCGGCAAGTGACTGTAAGAAACATGCAGATTAAAAGTAAAAGAGAAGAAGAATACAGTACCAGACACTGGCGCTCATGGCTTCTGATTTTAATATATATAT
>NC_069007.1:6933863-6938886 GCF_001194135.2 Octopus bimaculoides
GCAGTGGGACTGAACCCGGAACCATGTGGTTGGTAAGCAAGCTACTTAATTAATCAAAGGCCATACGAAGTATGTCTACCTGCTGGAAATAACAGTCTATATACACTGAGGTTTTTATGAAGCAGAGTGGAGGCTGATATTAACCAAATGAGTTGTGTGTAGTTGGTGGTGCTCACAGAAAATGTGACATGTGAAAGAATGCAATGTTGCTTCTATGCTGTCAAATCAACAACTAGTTTCTAACTGCCACTTTGCTGCTGTAGTGAGTTCCTCTATTTAAGGCAGATCACTGCCGCTTTATTCATATACCTCCAGCTCTGATTGGCTGAAATCATCCACAGCATAAATGAAGTATGACACAGAAACAAGATAGATCTTTCCTGTCTTGCTACAGACAGACAAACACAGAAAAATACAGATGTAGAGAGATAGAAGATAGGCCAACAGAAAGAGGAACATGCATATGCAGATAGATGTACAGAGAGGAAATGAGTGTTGTGTGAATACTTACATTGTTTGGTGAAGCAACGTAAATGAAGGCTTTCATAACACACAGTCGATGGAAGATAAATTCAACATCAGTCATCTTTTTAGACATGGCATCCTTGATGAAACAGTTCAGTTCTTCCCAGTTGTTTAGGGTACACCTGATCTGTGGAAATATACAGTTGAACATTACACTAACAGGCATCTCTAATAGTGCATGCTTTTATAACGAACATACCCCCATCTGGGTACACCTGATCTGGAGGAATAGACAGTTGAACATTACACTAGTATTTTGTATAGGGCATCATCATCAACATTCTACATCCGTTGTCCATGCTGGCATGGGTTGGATGGTTTGATTCGGCTTGCATGATTTGTAGAGAATATACAACTTAATATTGGTTTCAAATGTTGGCACAAGGCCAGCAAATTTGGAGGAGGGGTTAAGTCAATTGCCTTGTCCCAAATGTTCAACTGGTACTCAATTTATCAACTGTGAAAGGATGAAAGACAAAGTGAACTTTGGCAGAATTTGAACTCAGGACGCAAAGATAGGCATTTTGTCTGGCATGCTAATAATTCTGCCAGCTCACCACCTTAATACAGCTTAGCATTACACTTGCTAGTATCTCTCATAGGTTTATCCAGACATTGGGCTCTGGTTCAGAAGATACAGGGGTTTTGAGGAGTGTGGAACTGCCCCTCCCAGCCACTATTGTTCCCAGCTCTACTGGAGATGTAGCCCCTATCAGGATCCCAGCTATGGGTTAATTAGCATGTTGAGTAATTGCCTCTGGAGGAAGGTCTCTTACAGACACTCCAAGGGACTCAGAGCAGATGAGGCCCTTCAGCTCTTTAACCCTTTAGCAATCAGATTACTTAGTCAAATGTAATGCTTATTTATTCATACCATTTTGAATTACTCATGCTTTATCTCATAGCTTCAAGATTTCAATAATGTGATGATTTTAAGAATGATATTGTAGGGCAGGTGAGAGAGGCCAAATCTGACCAGTTTGAACATAAAGCTGGTAGAATATTTGGGCCAGATATGGCCCTTAAATGCTAAACAGTTAAACCATTTCAAAAGTGAGAAATTAGATAGAAATTTGAAATCACTTACCCTGACTTTAGGCACAAAGAATTGAGTTGAGTACAAGCCATAGAGCAGGAAAAAGGCACCAGTTTTTACCTCAAAATTGTACGGAGCACGGAAGTAATTCAGTGTGATCCATAGACATTCTTCTATCAACTGCACAGAAAAAGGAAAAAAAATAGAAAAAAAAAATGCTTGGATATTTTCTTTTCCCTTTTCATCATTTTCCCTATTATTTTCTTTTTGCTATTGTAATTTCTATGGCATTGAGAAATTGTCTGGAACTATTATCTCTAGCATTTTCTCAGGTTTTTGAATTCTATATTGTTTTGATTGGTCCATTTGCTGGCTATCATTAGGGATTGTATTTCTACAAACGTGTGTGTGTGTATGTGCATGTAACTGTTTTATATCTATCTGTCTGTCTGTCTGTCTATCTATCTACTTATGCCTTTTCATCGTTATCCCCATTTTAATTTTTTTTTTTTACTTTATTTTTGTCCCCATCGAAAAGGAAAAACTCTACATTGTATTTGTCTCATCTATGTTGAGCCCTGTGTGGCTAATAAAAGAAATCTATCTACTTATCTATCTATCTCCGTATCTATCTATCTATCTATCTATCTACGTATCTATCTATCTACTTATCTATCTATCTATCTAGCTATCTACTTGTCTGTCTGTTTGTACCACAATTTCATACCAGAGGTTCTCCCATGGTAAATAATACAGGATTCTGTGTTTGAACACAACATCCAAGTTGGAGATAAATATCATCTGGTATTAATACTGCTTCTGTATTTACTATTTTTAATATGTATGTATGTGAGTGTGTGTATTCATTCATGGTTACCAAGACCACAAGAGGAAAAAAAGGAAATTGAAAAACTTCATTTTATTTTGTATAAAACAAAGAGAATCAAAATAATGTCTAAGGAATAAAATATATAGGATCTTCAAATTTGAGAAAAAATTCTCTCCTCTTTTACTCTTTTACTTGTTTCAGTCATTTGACTGCAGCCATGCTGGAGCACTGCCTTTAGTCGAGCAAATTGACCCCAGGACTTATTCTTTTGTAAGCCTAGTACTTATTCTATTGGCCTCTTTTGCCGAACCACTAAGTTATGGGGACGTAAACACACCAGCATCGGTTGTCAAGCGATGTTGGGGGCACAAACAAAGACACCCAAACATACACACCCACATATATATACATATATATATATATATATATATATACATATATACGACGGGCATCTTTCAGTTTCCGTCTACCAAATCCACTCACAAGGCTTTGGTCAGTCCGAGGCTATAGTAGAAGACACTTGCCCAAGGTGCCACACAGTGGGACTGAACCCAGAACCATGTGGCTGGTAAGTAAGCTACTTAGCATACAACCACTCCTATACCTTTGATGAAATATTTCTCACTAGAGGCAAAAACCTTTCTCTTTCTCTACAATTTTTGTGACATCACATCTGATGATGTAAAATAATAAGGTACATACAATTAGTCCTCAGGTTGACTTGTTGCCTAAACTCCAACCTGAACAGCAACTGAAAGAAAGTAGGGATGTTACAGATGTCTGATGGCAAGAAACAGCTTATCAACTGAGCAGACATGTGCAGGCCCCTTTGCCAGATTTTGGTACCTGGTAGGTGCTTCAGAATATTTTGGGTGGGCACGAATTTGTAATAAAGCTAAAGTAGAGTAAATTGGAGGGCACACTGTTGAATAGTGAGCGGGGGCAGTGCCATACAGTGCACCCCCATAGTGATAGACATGTTAGTCAAACTTCAAGAAATGTATACCATAGGCGCACAAGGCCAGCAATTTCGGTGGAGGTGGAGGTAAGTTGATTACATCGACCTCAGTACTCAACTGGTACTTATTTTATCAACCCTGAAAGAGTGAATGGCAAAGTCAACCTCAGCAGAATTTGAACTCAGAATGTAAAGATTGACAAAATGTCGCTAATCATTTTTCCCACCACACTAACAATTCTGCCAGCTCACTGCCTTATATAGTAATAATAATAATAATAATCCTTTGTACTAAAGGCACAAGGCCTGAAATTTTGGGAGAGGGAACTAGTCAATTACATCGACCCCAGTGCATAACTGGTACTTATTTAATCCAGCTACAAGGAATAATAATAATAATAATCCTTTCTACTATAGGCACTCCCTTATATAGAAATAATAATAATAATCCATTGTACTATAGGCACAAGGCCTGAAATTTGGGGGAAGAGGATAGTCTATTTCATTGACCCCAGTGCATAACTGGTACTTATTTAATCCAGCCACAAGGAATTATAATAATAATACTTTCTACTATAGGTACAAAGATTTCCACAATAGGAACTGCTTTATATAGAATAATAATCCTTTGTACTAAAATCATAAGGTCTGAGCTTTTGAGGGAGGGGGATGATCGATTACATCGGCCCCAGTACTCAACTGGTACTTTATTTTATCGACCCTGAAAGGATAAAAGGTAAAACCAACCTCAGTGGAATTTGAACTCAGAATTTTTGCTTGGTGTGCTAACGGTTCTGCCAGTTTGCCGCCTTACATAATAATAATAATAATCTTTTCTACTAAAAGCACAAGGCCTGAAGTTTGGGAGGAAGAGGACAGACAATTTCATTGACCCCAGTACTCAACTGGTACTTAATTTATTGACCCCAAAAGGATGAAAGGTCAAGTTGACCTCGACCAAATTTGAACTCAGAATGTAGCGACGGGTGAAATATTTCTAAGCATTTGATCCAGCCTGCTAATGATTTTGTCAGCTCGTTGTCATAATAATAATAATAATAGTCCTTACCAATTTCGCTTCATTCTCTGTCTGACGCCCCATACATATCATAGACATTTTCATTTTGCGCCAAACTTTTGCAAATTCCACAAAATTTAAAGGTTTACATTTTGCGAATTTGTTGAACAAAATTTCAAAATCTGCCTGGACTCCAACAGCTATATATTTCTTTTTGGTAGCCATAATCTCTGGATTTTGAGCAAGCTCTGTAAATGGTTAGAAAAGCAAAAACATTATTGAAAATAAAACCTTATGGTAGTATTATTATGGCGTGCGTGTACACGGGTGTAAAAATAGTATTACTGAAATAAATATTTGGATGTGGTTATCTAAAATAACCTAACACAGAATTATTATGTTCACACAGAACACACTCTGTACTCTTCGAACGTAGGTAGGATATCAAATCAACACGTTACACTAACTCAGTAACCAATATGGTCGACCAACACTGTCAACTGCCCCGGACAGTTCACAGTTCTTTATTTATTGAGATCTGGGTCAAACTAAAGGGTTTGACCCGGTGGGAAATAAAAAAAAATAGAATTTTCTAATAGGTGTAAAACAACTTGCTGCAAACGAATATGAAGAAAAAAACGCACGCTCGCGAACGGG